>NC_068355.1:194875374-195165374 GCF_020536995.1 Dreissena polymorpha | reverse complement strand
TCTTCATATATAAGTCATAAATGTCAGTTATATTTTTGTCACATGGAAGAAGCAAACCTGTCTGCTTAAGAAAATAAGACAGTCTTCCAGGCAAAGGTAATGCATTTTTATTGGCATATTTTTCAATTAATTTTTTATTCTTGTAGTATCGTCCATGGAAAGTGCATGGGCAGGTGTTGTTTTGCAATTACAATGTTCATTGACACTCAGGCTTTACTTGTCATAAGACTTACTGGTAAGCGAGTATTTGTCGGACAACACTTTTTTGCGGACCTTCTAATAATTTTGTGTATTGTAACGCTGTAACACAATTTGCTTCTTTAGATACTTACAGATGCTTGTTTTCTTCGTTAAATGCTAGTATAATAGTTAAACCAGTGCGGTATTTACACATTTCGACGCAATGTAGTGCCATCTCCTCGCGGGGGCTATTAAAAGCATGCGCAGACTCAAAAGAAATCCCTTACTGAAACCCGAACTGTGTGCTTGAGATTTTTGTTTGTCTACTGCAATAGAATAGGTCTCAATTATTTGTATAACAATCTCTTATTTAACCAGAATCTAATGTGCCTAACATGCACATATGATTTAAATGATAGATTTTTACATTAAAAATTAAAGTAAATCGACACAATTTGCTGTATACATATATCAATAAAATATAACAGAAACAAATCTCATTTAAAATTATAAATTCACTGTTTTGGATTTTCTCCCTTGAAAAACAATATATTTCTTTCCACAAAGGTATTTAAATAAACATGTTAATATGTAGATACTTGTTATGATCTGATATTGGAAACATATTATAATATAAATATATTTATAAGATTGCTGTGGCGTAGTGGATATGGTGTCCGCCTAACGATCGGGAGGTCATGGGTTCAAATCTCACTGGGAGCGTTCCTTTGATCTCCCCCAAAGACACCAATACTGGTTCTAGTCCAGGAAACGTACTCGAGATTGTTTATATAAGCCTACGACTTTCGATGCAATCAGGCTAAAATAAATAGGTTTAAAACTAAATATATTTACACACGCTGAAAGCGACATATTTCACCATCATATTAATGTATTTTAACGTTAATGTGAAGAATTTTTTTGTTTTAACTCTAATTTAATTCCAATTAATCAATTTATATAAATGTCTGGTAAATACTTCTGTACAGTGGAAAATTTCCTCCCTAAAATGTCTGGTAAATACTTCTGTACAGTGGAAAATTTCCTCCCTAAAATGACCCCATATATGATTCTCGCACATACGCATGCGCATTAAAAAATATTTTGTTAACATTGGCTTGTAAATGACGAACCCAGGATGTATCAGTATATTTTTCAAGAAAAATATTTTTTATTATTAAGAAAGTTGTTAAATAAAAACCCTACACTTTGTCCAAGAAATATTCGCTGGCCAATATTTATTATTTTTAATGTTGACTGCAAAATGGCATATGCAAAACAGAAATTTTCTTACAAATTTGCTGACAATGGAAAAAAAATATCTCTGAGATGGTTTAGTACGATTTTTTGTTTTCATGTGTAAAAGTACTATTTTTTCTTTTGGGAACAAAATAAGATTTAACAACCAGTTCTTTTTATCTTGTAGACAATTCCTGGCAGTGGGTCCTATTTTCGAGCAGATTACCAACTATTGTTGCACATGGTGTACTACCATAAACGACACTACACTGGCATGTTTCACGTGTGAAATTTGAAATCATTTCTGCTTCTTTTTTATCTTCTTTTATAATGTCACTCTGTTCGTGATCAATAAGTATTTGTCTTTTTGGTCAGATTTACACAATGAATGTAGTCATCATACAGTAAGCGTTCAATCGTATCATCATAAAAATGATTACCATCATCTTCAAATGAAATACTCGCATGATTTTCCAAATCTACAACACTACTGTCAACATGTACAGAATTGGAATGGAGTACTGTCAAGTTATCCTTTGATTATGCCAACGATTCATCATTAAAGTTATGTTGTATAACTGATAGGCATTGTTGGCAGTGGCTAGCCGTACGGCCCCGTACGACTAGCCTATATTGGCTAGTCATACGCCCCGTACGGCTAGCCTCTATTGGCCAGTCGTACGGCTCTGTACGTATAGCCTTTCCTATGGGGATTGTCTAGCTTTACGGCTTAATAAAGTATAGAATTGTCATCCAGTGCTGGTCATCGGTAATTAGTTTGTTTAAGCTCACAAAAGCAAACAAACCCACGGATAAGCGTTTTTATTCACACTGTCTAATCAGCGTCTTTGTTTCCGCTGCAGGAAATTACAAATTAACAAGAGATGCAATAAAGCATAGATAATTTTATGTTAATGCTTATATTACAAAAGTCGTTTACATTATCAAGGATATGTACCATTATCTTTCAGCTGCAAATTGGTGGTCTACACTAATGAGAGTAACGCTGATCATCAACTAAACAATATTAACATCTTAAACTATAATGCAGACTGCAGTGCACTGAACACTTTAAATCAGCAATAAAAGAGGCGCAATACTTAAGTTGTAACTTTCACTTTATGCAATAGTCTCCATTTTCTTCTGTGGCGATACAGTGGGCTTCGGTGATTGAAAGTGTTTCCACAAACATGACATTGATATAATTTGTCATCTTCTGTGTGTTTTAGGCTTTAATACGTCTGATCTTTCCGACTTCCTCTGCTTTATGCGTCGTCTTTCTGGCAAATCAAACGTATAGTCCCTACAAATGCATAGTGTATCATATTTATATTCAAAATGTTAAGCCAAATATATATTGACACGTATTAGCTTGAACGGTGTGTTACTGATAAGACACTGCAAATTTTAATTTTGATTTGTTTCACCTAAAACATTAAATAGCATGTTACAATGACTTGCTAAATTATGTTAATGCTCGAGTTATTGTAAGTATTAAAAGCAAAATTGAACAGTAATCATTCAATTATTGATATTTAAAACAAACTATCAGTCGCGGTTTTCAATAGTTTCTGAATCGTATTTAAGCACAGTTGACCAACTCCATCCGAGAGGTTGCCTGTGAAGGTATAATCACATATTTGAGAGGGATACCCGTGCTTCATACAAACAGAAAGTAGACAGATTCAGTAGACAGTAGACAGATAATCCAATGGGATTATTTTCTCCCATTTCAAAAATGGAATTATTGTTCTATCAAATAAGATTGAACGAAAATCAGCACAAATACTTTTACAATGCTTAAAATCGATAACTTAGCATAAACAAACATATTATTATTTTTCTAAAATCCCATGGGATTTTTTCCCCATAAAAAAGTGGGAGAAAAATCCAATGGGATTTTCGAAAAACCTCATTGGAAAAAGACAAATCCAATGGGATTTTCGAAAATTACCATGGGAGGACCAACTTTGCTTATATATTTCATAGTGAAAACAAACGAATTTTTAAGCCAAAAATAACCAATTATTAATAAAAAAAATAAGCCTTCTATCGCATACTTTATCTTGAGGAAGCAAATCTTCAAGAACAAGGGTACTTAAGTTTGCGAAATTTCGGTTTCGCAAAGTTTTTCCGGTGGCCGTTTATAACAAAGTATTTAAACGTATCGATACTCGATTAAATCCGGTCAGCATTCAAATACTATTTTAGCAGTTAGAAAGTAGTAAAACAAAAGTCTTACTGTAGGTCGATGTCTTCGTGTATTGAAAGACAAAAACATTTAAAATAGTCTTACTCAGCTAAAATCTACTATTCATGGCACAAAACACGTAACACATACAAATAAAAGCAATGCAACTGTGGTATTGGTGATTATATTGATCTATAAACAGCAAGAGTGAACTATAGCTATTCACAAAACTACTGTGTTTAAAATTATTGCAAATATTGTTGTGTAGAATGTTTAGACAAAACCAGTTTTTTTCTGAGCAAAGTATATACTAAAACAGATAAACATCGTTTTACATTTTACGTTCACTTGGAAGTATTGTGCTGTTTGCTTTGTTTCGATTTATAGCGCTGTTGGTGCTGTACGTAATTGACGAGTTGGTGTTGTTTTAAAGCAACACACTGTCGTATATGAACGTGTATTAGTTGACTGGCACATTGTTGGATAAATAATTGTAAATCCGTATGAAACAGTATTTGTGTTCAATGCGTGTCTTAGTGTTTAATTCATAAAAAGTTTAAATTTAAAATAAATAGTCCGGTACAATAATATGTAAATAGTTTCTGTAGGTCGTGTTTTTTTAGCCCGAGGGCCGTTTGCGACCTGAGGCCGATTATCACTGCCCGGCCCGGCTCAGCCGTGTATTAACGTCTATAATATATATCTTACTTAAATACTAAATTATAGATGGGCACAGGTTTTGAGATTCTACTGTATTGACTCCTGTGTAACCCTAAAATTGTGGTTCGCACAGACATAATAATCTTACGACGACACAGAAAGTTACGTGTTTTGCGAAAGGAGCTAAAAAAGATGATATATGTGCAATCATTTGATGGCTTACGAGCTTAAAAGTTAACAGAGGTAACCCTTTGTCCCGTAGAAATCAGGCAGTGTTTTACTTTAGTTAGTGCACGTTATTTGCTCAATATCTACATGTAATATGGATATTGTGCGATCAGTGACAGTGTTATACTTTTTGTCAATTATGAATGAAATTCATGAATATTATCAAAACAATAGCCAAATACATGCTGCTTGGGTAAGTAAATTTCCTTGTTTATTATTGCATAAACTCTATCTATAATGCCCTCTGGCGGGGTGCAGAAACTTGGCAAAAGGAGGGCTTGAACAGGAGAAATCGTGTATTAACAAGGCGATTCACTTGCCGTTCACGCCCTGTTATGTGTTTTTCATATCCATAAACTGGTCCACGCGCTTTTATTCCCTTAGTAATAAGATTTACCTGATCCAAGATGATTTTTTCTGGTAGAGCATCTGTATCTCATCCCTAGTGAAAGGATCAGCCCTCTTCGCCCGATTACCGAGGCCCTTCTCTTTCAGGTCGACACCTTTAGCTCTAAGCATCTACCTTGAATGCTTGAACAGTTTATCTGTCATGATATCATGGGGGTAGTTCTTATCACCGAGATATCTTTTAAAACTGCCCTGCATTCCTTTCAGAGTCCCTGGTTCAAGATCCTCATTGGTCTTGTTATGCTTAACACTCATGAAGAATCGAGCTATATTCATATCAAGGCTCTTTGGTGGCATCTCTTCAAAGTCTTGCGTTTGGTCTTCACGGCCTAGCCAATCCTTAAAACGTTTCACGTCACTGTCCGTCTTCTTTTTGGTATTTGTATTCTTTTTACAATGAAGGAGTATGTGTCTTCAGCGGTTACTGATACATGCTTGTCACGATTCTTCTCTATGATACAATCTAAATCCATTATTCTATGCGCTTCTAAAGTCTTCTCCGCCGCGGCCATAGTAGTCAAGCGATGACGTGGCTGTTGACGTTGACGTCGCGCGATCCGATTCTGACGGCCGATTATAAATAATCGGCCCTCGCTAGGGCCGATAATTTATAATGCCCCCGCAATAGTGATAATGGCATGAAAAACTGTACAAATGTGTTACTATATATAGTAAGGTATGTATTATTCTGACCTTTTTGCCCGCTTCTAAGCATATCGAAAGACATGCATTTTACTGGAGATAACTTGCTGTAATATTTTTTTATTAGAGGGGGGACTTAAGATTAAAAACTGAATAATTTCAAATGGCCCAAAGATGATTAATTTGGCATATGAAAGTACAAACGACAGCTCATGATAAGAGCTGTTTTGTACGAAAAATACAAGGGATACATATCGTAGCAATATATTCTTTATTCAAGGCATTTAAGGGAATTTTAAATAGTCAGGTTTTTAGTATACGATTGATAAAGTTGCCTTCATGTGAGCATTTAACTATCGTTCAGTCCGATACAGCAATAGAAGAGCTACTCGCTAATGTCAGAGTATACCAACAAGCTAAATAGGTCCATCTAACCACTGAATTGAACGACAGAAGCATAAGACTGTATTATAGTCTTCTAAGTCTTGTCTTATATAGCCGCTGTTGAAAAAGCAGTGTTTATAAATATCATCTTAGTTCTCTACGCATGGTCATCAATTGCGAGAGTACTTGACTGTTTAAACAAAACATTTATTTTCAATGGGTGACAATCTTATTACAATTCAATCAATACGTTTGCCCTCAATGCCTAGTAACGATGCGTTAAACTGCCCTCAATGCATAGTAACGATGGTTTTAATAAGATTTCAATTGCTAGCCGTAAATCACGAAAATTTGTCTACGCCGGGGCGCCAGATCAACAGTGGCGGACGTGGCACATATCTTATATTTGCGTTTTTATGTACTTTAAAATGACACATTCCCATGACTAGGTATCTACTTCCCACCACTAAGTGATTCGTGGAATCGAAAAAGTAAATCGTGAGAACGAGGATTAGGGGGAACGACACAGTTACCGGTACTGAACGACTTAGAAGCTCGGTGGAACGAGAGAACTTACTCAAGGTAACGACATAAAGAACCAATACAAATTCATGTTGTATGACGTATGTTAGAAAATGATTAACACGAAAGACGCAAGATTTATTTCGGTCTAAACATATCGCATATGTTCGTGTTTGGAAACGGCCAGAAAAAGAGACATTCCATTCAAAAGAGTGAACGATCATGGTTCTTTTGAGGGCCCGTTTTAAAGAACTTAGAATATTACCTATCGGATTCAATTTATTATTTTATTATTAAACTTGGGATCATCAGTCAAAAATAACTAACGTACACAATCACAAATAAAAAATTCAAATAAATTACTACGCCATATTTAAATATATACAACTATATAAATTAAAAAAAAATTGCTTATCGACTAAAATATTTCATTAAGTGCTAATATTCCAACGTTAATTTCGGAAGCCATTTCAATTAAGCACATTGAATTTTAGAGGAATGATTAAACAGTTTTAGAGATTGGCATTAAGCAAACATCGATGAACTGATACAATAGACGATAAATGGTCAACATGATTCTTATACAAAAACACTTTAAAAAGGAAACAATTCTTAACAAGAATCAATAATATTGAAAGGATAACATATACACATTAACAATAACTTAATTGAAAGAACAATATTTCATCATATAAATTATAAGACCCATTTAAAACATGTTATACCTCTGAAAAACAACGATGCATGTTTCCAATTGTACTAATTGTTGTGAATAAAATCGATTGTAATATGAAGATATATGTTTACATCTAAAATGTGTATATATATTACATTCAATCCCAAAATGATATTCGTCTTCTAGACGATTACAAACAGTACATGTCCTTTGCTCATTAGGTGTAGGGCTGGGCTTAGACCATCTGCCACTGTCAATTCTCAATCCATGAGAGGATACTCGTTACCAATGTCCCGTAGTCACTGTTATTACACTATTTTATTAAAGAAGACAAGTCTCTAAATAATTTCTAAGTGCTATTTATTCTTTTTCTTAAGTAGAATACAATACCAAGTGATTCGTAACTAAATTACTAACAAAGTGTTCTATAGATCTGAGGTGCAGAATAATTCTTACAACAAACACACAGCATTTTATTCTCATCAAAATAATCATAAAATTAAGATATCTCTTATTCCATTTTTGGTTAGTTGACTCTTCTCTTCGGACGATTTTCTAAACCCACCCCTTCAAATAACCCTTGTTGATTGGATGGACGGCTCATGCCTGTACCACATGTTACAGTAGAAAAGTGCAATATACAATTATCACGTTTGACCAATACATTCGTGTTGAACATGTGTGGATAATAACCATTGTGAATAGGAGACCTTATTTCATTAACATAATTGATCATATAACCAGGTGTTCTCTTATGGACAAACCACATTAGTAGTGTGAAACCTAACGCTCCTATAATCAATTACGTAAACCCCGATACCCTTAAGATATACATTCAATCCGAACTTGCATTTGTTATGTACATTGGGAAATTGGATATTTCCATTATTTAAATTTCATTATATACCATATCTGAATTGGGGTTTGTTATGTACTAGCCGAATTGTTAATGAAGGGCTATAGACAAATCAACCTATGTTCCCGATAATTGAATTACATTGGAGAAATGAAACCATATCTCCATAATCAATTTTTCAAATTTCATTACATCCTACCCGAAGATTCTATTTCCTAAATTAGTTTGTTTATACAACAATAACACGACAACAACAACACATTAATGTACAATGAGATAAATTCTGTTATTATATATATTATTACGTTCATTTATATGTTCCTTTATATATTATAATGTACAATTATAATGTACATTACGTTACACAAAGTATGGCTTAATATGTACTTTTTAATATAAAATAGTACTAAATATGGTTGAAGTTGAAAGGAGGTTATCTTCATCTAAAAAAGAGCTCTACTCGAGTTAACCAATCGGCCGTTTCAAATTAGGATACAATAATCTGTAAGTCGTTTTTATCCAGCTCCAAGGAAAGACTAGCATGTGATATCAGACGAGTCGGATATTGTATATGAAAGGAATACAGTATCGTGACCGACATCCTGGAAATACTAGCACGTGATATCAGACGAGTCGGATATTGTATATGAAAGGCAAGGCTTTTCAACCAATCCAATTACAAATGCGTATAAACGTCTCCTTTAGCAACGACTTCAGGGTTGTCAATGCCATGTTTCGCGACCATCTCAACAGTGTTGACCAGACGGTGTTTCATACTACCGTCGTTTGGTCCCCAGGTGTCATCAGGGGTGGTAATCGTCCGTAAGCGTTCGAACACGGTACCTTTGGCGGTAAAGAATGTGTAGAGGAACGTGAGGGGTATCGGAATGAGTACCAAAGCGGTGAGGGCGAATCCAATTCCCCGGGCAAACAGTGGGTAAGGAACACCTTTGGTTATTTCCGGGGACTTAAATTTAATCATTCGGTAGAGGAACAGTGCCTGAAAAATACGCAAATATTTTGAAAACACTCTGATGATTTAAAAGTTGTGTTTTGTTTGTGGCCATAAAATAAACACACATCGTTGAAACATTAAAGGCATTGGCTTGTGAAAGATGAGCATGTTACGTTTTCGTGTTTCTATACCAAGGTTCTGACGCTGAAAGGTCAATAAGCACTGATTTACCAACAAATATCTCGTACAATAAAGTGCCGTTACCCCAGTAAGAAAAGGAGCACAAACGGACCAACAAAAAGCCCAAAAGTACATCGGACGTGGCGCATGTCCAAGCATGTATTCGCAATCCTTCATAAACCGCTTGACTCCTGAAATAAAACAACGACTATATAGGATAATAATTGAAATATACTTTACAAACATATATTACGTTACAGCAAAATTTATCACTTAAACATACTTTGTTTTATTGAGCTAATATACAATGCGTTTGTGTCGTTTACCGGTGAGGAATTCTTACTTCTTATCGTTTCATTGTCTTTCTGAGTATTAAATAACTTCTACGGGCGCTTAAGATCATACCTAACGAGCGAAGAAAGGGAGACCACAAACTTAGTCGATATCATAAACACAGCAATATACAAGAATATATAAGCATATCTCGACCGTTCACCCACTTTATAGCAATGATCTCACACACCGCTACGAAGTGTATTCATACAACTCACTGGGTAGAGTGTAGTGAACGCACGGCTCGATATACGTACCGTACACCCACATGATAGCAATACTCTAACACACAGCTATGAAGAGTATTCAAAATACTGATTGGGTAAAGAACGCACGGCTCCATATACGTACCGTAAACCCACATGATAGCAATGCTCTAGCTCACAGCTATAAAGTATATTCAAACAACTGACTGGGTAGAGTGTAGTGAATGCACGGCTCGATAAACGTTCCGTACAACCACATGATAGCAATACTCTCACACACAGCTATGAAGTGTATTCAAACAACTGACTGGGTAGAGTGAAGTGTATGCACAGCTCGATATACGAACCGTTCACCCACAGGATAGAAATGCTCTTACAATCAGCTATGAAGAGTATTCAAACAACTGACTGGGTAGTATACGCAGGCTCGATATATGTACCGTACACCCACATGATAGCAATTCACTTACACACAGATATGAAGTGTTTTCACACAATTAACTGGGTAGAGTGTTGTGAACGCACGGCTAAATATACGTACCGTACACCCACATGATAGCAATGCTCTCACACACAGCTATGAGGAGTATTCAAACAACTGACTGAGTAGTGTATGCACAAATCGATATTCGTACCGTACATCCACATGATAGCAAAGTTCTTACACACAGCTATGCAGAGTATTCAAACAACTGTCTGGGTGGTGTACGCACAGATTGATGTACGTTCCGTACATCCAAATAATAGCAATGCTCTTACACACAGCTATGAAGAGTATTCAAACAACTGACAGGGTAGTGTATGCACATCTCGATATACGTACCGTGTACGACCACATGATAGCAATGCTCTCTCACACAAAGCTATGAAATATATTCAAACTGGGTAGTGTACGCACAGCTAGCTATACGTACCGTACACCCACATGATAGCAATGCTCTCACACACAGCTATGAAGAGTATTCAAACAACCTAATGGGTAGTGTACGCAAAACTCAATATACGTACCGTACACCCACATAATAGCAATGCTCTCACACACAGCTTTGAAGTATATTCAAACTGACTGGATAGTCTATGCACATCACGATATACGTACTGTACACCCACATAATAGCAATGCTCTCACACACACCTATGAAGTATATTCAGACTGGGTAGTGTACGCACAGCTCGATATACGTACCGTACGACCAAATGATAGCAATGCGCGCACATACAGCTATGAAGTATATTCAAACTGGGTAGTGTACGCATAGCTAGCTATACGTACCGTACACCCACATGATAGCAATGCTCTCACACACAGCTATGAAGAGTATTCAAACTGACTGGGTAGTGTATGCACAACCCGATATACGTACGGTACACTCACATGATAACAATGCTGTTACACACAGCTATGAAGAGTATTCAAACAACTGACTGGTTACTATACACAGAGCTCGATATATATACCGTACACCCACATAATAGCAATTCTCTCCCACACAGCAATGAAGTATGTTCAAACTGACTGGGTAGTGTACGCACAACTCGATATACGTACCGTACACCCACACTATAGCAATGCTCTCACACACAGCTATGCAGAGTATTAATACAACTGAATGGGAAGTGAACGCACAACTCGATATACGTACCGTACACCCACATGCTAGCAATGCTCTCACACACAGCTATGCATAGTATTCAAACAACTGACTAGGGTAGTGTATGCATAAATCGATATACGTACCGTTCACCCACATGATAGCAATGCCCTCACACACAGCTATGCACAGTATTCATACAACTGACTGGGTAGTGTACGCACAACTAGATATACGTACCGTACACCCATATAATAGCCATACTCTCACACTCAGCCATGGAGAGTAGTCAAACAACTGACTGGGTAGTATATGCATAGCTCTATATATGTACCGTACACCCACAAAATAGCAATGCTCTTACACACAGCTATGAAGAGTATTCACACGACTGACTGGGTAGAATATGCACAGCTAGCTATACGTTCCGTAAACCCACATGAAAGCAATGCTCTTACACAAAGCTATGCAGAATATTAAAACAAATGACTGGGTAGTATACACACAGCTCGATATTTGTACCGTACATCCATATGATAGCAATACTCTCACGCACTTCTGTTTTTAAGAGTATTCAAACAACTGACTGGGTAGTGTATGCAGAGCTCGATATTCGTACCATACACCCACATGATAGCGATATTATCTAAGCTCGTTGTATTTACCGTACATCCTCATAATAGCAAAGCTCTCACACACAACTATAAAGAATATGCAAACAACAGACTGTGTAGTGTATGCACAGTTCGATATACGTACCGTACACCCACATGATAGCAATTCTCTCACACACAGCTATGAAGAGTATTCAAACAACTGACTGGGTAGTGTATACACAGCTCGGTATACGTACCATACACTCAACTGATAGAAATGCTCTGACACACAACTATAAAGCGTTTTTTTACAACTGACTGGGAAGTGTATTCACAGCTCGATATACGAACTGTTCACGCACATGATAGCAATTCTCTCACAAACAGCTATGAATAGTATTCAAACAACTGACTGGGTAGTGTATTCACAGCTCAATATATGTACCGTACACCCACATGATAGCACTGCTCTCACACACAGCTATGAAGAGTATTCAAACAACTGACTGGGTAGTGTATTCACAGCTCAATATATGTACCGTACACCCACATGATAGCACTGCTCTCACACACAGCTATGAAGAGTATTCAAACAACTGACTGGGTAGTGTATTCACAGCTCAATATATGTACCGTACACCCACATGATAGCACTGCTCTCACACACAGCTATGAAGAGTATTCAAACAACTGACTGGGTATTGTATGCACAGCTCGATATACGTGCCGTACACCTACGTGATAGCAATGCTCTGACACACAGCTATGAACAGTATTCAAACAACGATTGGGCAGTGTATTCACAGCTCAATATACATACCGTTCACGCACATGGCAATGCTCTGACACACAGCTATGAAGAGAATTCACACAACAGACTGGGCAGTGTATTCACAGCTCAATTTACCTTCCGTGCACGCATATGACAGCAATGCCCTTACACGCAGCTATGCAGAGTATTCAAACAACTGACTGGGTAGTGTATGCACAGCTCGATATACGTACCGTACACGCACATGATTGCAATGCTCTCACACACAACTATGAAGAGTATTCAAACAACTGACTGGTTAGTGTATGCACAGCTCGATATATGTACCGTACACCCACATGATAGCGATATTCTCACAGCTCGTTGTATTTACCTACATCCACTTGATAGCAATGCGCGCACACACAACTATAAAGAATATTCAAACAACAGACTGGGCAATGTATTCATAGCTCGATATACGTACCGTACACGCACATGATATTAATACTCTGACACACAGCTATGAAGAGTATTTAAACAACTGACTGGGCAGTGCATTTACAGCTCGATATACGTTCCGTTCACGCACATGATAGCAATGCTCTCACACATAGCTATGAAGAGTATTCAAACAACAGACTGGGTAGTGTATTCACAGCTCAATATACGTATAGTACAACCACATGATAAAAATGCTCTCACAGACAGCTATGATGAGTACTTACCGTACAGCCACATGATACCAATGGTCTCACACTCAGCTATGAAGAGTACTAAACGTACAACCACATGATAGGAATGCTCTCACTCATAGCTATGAAGAGTATCCAAACAACTGACTTAGTAGTGTATGCACAGCTCGATATACGTATCGTACACGCACACGATAACACTGCTCTCACAGCTCGATAGACTTACCGTACACCCACATGATAGCAATGCTCTCACACACAGCTATGAAGAGTACGGAGAAATCTGCACCAAAGAAATCTAGCAACGTCACCACATAGTCCCCGCCCTGTTAAAACAAAATAATGATAGTAAAATTGACTGGGTGTTGTTCGCTTAAACAGTCTTTCAGACATATAACGGCGGTCAGTTGATCGACTAAAACACATTTTAAAAGTAAAATTCATTTTAATTATTAAATACTTACCTGTTATCTCTAGCTAATCCCTTTCCAGGGAGTTAATTATCCGGAAAACTTTAAGCGCTGGGAATCATCCACCTCTAATAAAGAAAACCAAGTCAGGTTAAACATAGTACAATGTAACCTAACCGGAAAACAAGAACAACAACTCATCTTTTCTTTACAAAAACATAACATGTCGATGAGCGGGGTGGGAGGTGGGACTTACCGATAACAGGTAAGTATTTAATAATTCAAATGAATGTTACTTTAAAAAATTGTTTTAATATCATAAATAATTACTTGTTATATCTAGCTGATTTTGCAGCTGCGGCGGGAAGGTTCGCATATTTTTTCCCATCACAGCAGAACCCATATTTAGGTCTTTCAGCCAGAGATCGTAAATCATGTCCTCAGATTATCTTCGTTAGAACCATATTGCACGTACTTAATTCTCGGGTGGCCTATAGTACTTACGCCATTGAAGAAATTACAGTTTGAGCCACAGGAGGACCCAACATATACAAATTGTCTTGTTGGCACTCAAGAGAACGAAGATAAAAAGAGGAGAATGTGATGGTAGGATTCCTCCAGAAAGCAGCTTGAAGCACTTCAGACAGTGGGGTATAATTAATATAAGCCCACGAAGCCGCAAGAGCTCTTAATTCATGCGGTCTTATCTTAAACAGGGATAAATCACTGAATGAAAGAGAAGAATAAGCTTTCTTAAGTGTCGAGGCTATCCACCGGGAAATAGAAGCCGCAGACACATCGCCCCCACCGCTTTTAATGGAATGAAAAGTCTTTTACGAGAACCTCGAATAAACTTTACTCTCTTAAGGTAGAACTTCAAAGCCTTTACCGGGCAAAGGAGTCTATCATCATCTTCATGTCCACAAGTTCTAGAAAGACTTGGAACTTTGAAGTGTTTGGAAGCCATAGAGGGAAGTTGATTTTAAGCAAGAAATCCTTGCTGACATAATAATGTAACAGATCCATCGACAGCATCAAAATGAAGATGGTTATCTTCTATAGAAAGAGCATGAATTTCACTTCTCCGTTTGGATGAAGCCATAGTAAGAAGAAAAACGGTCCTCCAGGTAAGGAACTGTTAAGAAGCCTGATCAAGAGATTTATAGGGAGCCTTAGTAAGCGAACCAAGTACACAAGCTAAATCCCATTTAGGAGCCAGGGTTCGAGATACAGGACGTTTAAGTTCCATAGCTCTAATCAGTTCCGAAATCCCTGGATCAGCACAGATTTGTGATGACTTAGTAAAAGCCAATGAATGCGAAATCATAGATCTGTATCCTTTGATAGAGCTAAGAGAAAGTTTCTTATCAACAAACAGATAGATGAGAAAATCCGCTATGCGTCTAGCAGAGGGATTGAGGGGATCAATTGTCCCTCGAATACACCAATTAGAGAAGAGTTTCCAGCGAGCATCATAGAGTGCTCAGATGGATTTTCTCCTTGCAGAAGCAACGAGGGTTAAAGCCCTGACAGAAAAATGTTTCTTCTGCAGAGATTGCCTGATAACGGCCAGACGTGTAAGTGGAACATTACTGGATCCGCATGCAGTCTGCCGCTTTGAGATAGAAGATCTGACCTGTGAGGATGTTTCCTGGGATAATCGTTCAGGAGACTGAGAAGATCGTTGAACCAAGATCTCCTGGGCCACCAAGGGGCAATCAGGAATATCCGGCATGAGCTCACCCTGATTTTCGCCAATATTTGGGGAATTAGAATGGGTGGGGGATAGGCGTAAGCTTCCAGTTGGTCCCAAGCGAACGAAAGCGCGTCTTTTGCCCACGCTGCTGGATCGTAAACTGGACTCACATACAGAGGTAGTCTGTAGTTGTGTCTGGTCGCAAATAGATCGACCAGGGGATAACCGAACTTGAAAAAGATCTGGTTGGTCACTTCTTGATGAAGTGTCCATTCCGATGGAAGTATCTGGTGTTTGCGAGACAACCAATCCGCCAGGGCGTAGAGGCGACCTGGTATGTATTTGGCCAGAATAAAATTTTGAGTGTTTTGCAAAAAACAAGTAATATCTTTGTTTCCAGATACAGGGATTGAGAATGTGTTCCCCCCTGTGCCTGGATGTAAGCCACCACCGATGTGTTGTCTGTTTACACCATCACACACGAGTCTCGAAGATGTGACTGGATATGAGATACAGCTAGAAATACTGCTCGCATTTCTAGATTGTTGATATGAAGGTACTATTAGACTGAGAGGTTCCAGGTGAGCACCCCATCCTTCCTTGCTCGCATCCGTGATTAGATGTTATGACGGTTGCTGAGGAAGAAGTGGTACTCCTGCTAAGAGAGTCTCCTCGTCTAGCCACCACTGAAAATGAGACACAAGGGAGAATGAATTGGAATTTGTTGTAACAGATTGCTGCCCGGAGACCATTTCCAACAAGCTGAGAGATAATGCTGAAGAGGACGTAGGAATAGACGTCCCAACTGCACAAAGTTTACTACTGAGCTCAGGATACCGTTGAGAGAGACGAATTCTTGAGGTGTTATATGAGATTGGGACAAAACCCAGTTGACCTTTACCAGAAGGTCTGATATACGTTGACATGACACTCTGACCCGATTGATGTGTGTCAAGAAATTCATTCCCACGAAAGTGAAGTCCTGAGAAGGAATGAGGTCTGATTTGTCTGCATTGAGAAGGAGTCCGAAAGAGAGGAGTTCCTTCCAAGAGAATTCTAGGTTGGTCAGAAGTAAATTACGATCGAGCTGGTGTAAGAGCCAGTCGTCGAAATACTGAAGAAGAACAATCCCGTGAACTCGGAGGTGAGGTCCGATTGCAGCTATTAGTTTGGTAAAAACTCGTGGGGCGGTCGCCAACCCAAATGACATGGCCCAGAACTGGAGGACTTGGCTATGAAAGGCGAATCGAAGGTACTTCCGGAAGTAGGGATGAATAGGAACATGGAAGTACGAATCTTCCAGACCCAAAGACACCCCCAGTGCCGTTGTTTGATGGAGTTCCGTATGAAGGAAGGAGTCTCAATTTTGAAAGTTGGTTTGAGAAGGTACATGTTTAACACTTTTAAATCTATTACTGGTCTCCAGGAACCATTTTTCTTTTCAACAAGAAAAAGACGACTGTAGAATCCTGGAAAATAAGGATCTTGAACCCTTTCTACCGCCTGTTTTTCCAAGAGCACGAGAATGGACTGTGGAATATGTGGATGCTGAGATACCAGTTCTATCGGAACGCGAGAAAGTGAAGGCATTTTTTCGAATTTAAAAGTCAGGCCTTTTGTCACCAGAGAATGAACCCATGCGTCCAAAGTAATTTGAAGCCATCGGTTTGAAAAATGGAAAAGTCTGGCCCCGACTGGTATTTCCGGCATCGGAGGTTGTGGAGATAGAAAGGGTATGGGCCTAGGGCTGATAAGAAGGCGGTACGCCCTTGCCAGAGGAAGGTTTGAAATTCCTCTGATGCGGCTTGGATTTGTTCTTTTTTCCAGAATCTCTACCAGACAACTTCTTAGAAAAAGAAGGTCTGTTATAGGAAGAAGGCCTGTTAGGGCCCGACCGTGGATTAACAGCAGGTCTTGTAGAGAAAAGATTGTTTATCTTAGCCTTCTTGGGTGCTAGAACTGCTGGTGGCCTAAAAGAAGGCTGCTTAACGGTTCCTTGGCGTTGTCCAGAATTGTTTCTAGCTAAAGAAGCATGAAGTTGGCCATCCTTGTCAGCTGTGATTGCTTCTTTTATCCTTCCACCAAAAAGTAAACCTGATGTGAGAGGAGCCGTTTTGAGCGAGTTCATACCTGGTTCTAAGTGAAAATCTTCAAGTAAAGATGAAGGGATAAGAACTCTACGAATCCTTAACATCTCAGACATTGAAGCAGCAGCATTATGTGAAAGGGATAATGCTGTTCGTGATAAGTGGATCAATAAATCCAGAAGTTCTTCCGGAACTGAATCAGAGCAATCACAAACCAAATGTAACAAGGTTGCTAGCATTAAGTCTACCTGGTTGGATAGACATTACGATCTTCGCTCTCTACTTTTCCAATGTTCTATCATGTAAAAAGGGACAGACACTGAAGTAGATGAACTAGGCATCGAAAGCATCAGGTTATTGATGTCTGGATCATGCGATGGTAATTTATAACAATCTAAACCGGAAGTCAGATCGGGTACTGGTGGTTTGTAGTTAAGTTCCTGAAGTTTAGACTCAAAATCCCTCGGTACTTTCCACATATCTCCTCGTTTAGGAATCGTTTTATTCACTGATTCAAACGATTGAAAAACAGATAAGACAGTAGTACCAATCGGAAGGCGTGTATCCAAGCGGGAACGCGCCGTAGTAACCATGGTGGGATCAAACGTACGAACGAGATGTTCAGTGAACGAGATCGTCGAATTAGAAGAAGTCTTCACAGGTCGTGGACACAACTCCTTATCCAGAGTCTGGAATATCAGCTCGTAAATTTGATTACTGGAAGCCAAAAAATTATCCGTATCAGTGTCCGCATCCGATTCAGCTTCAATCTCTACAGGAACAGAGGTGTGTAGAGAAACAGCAGGAACAGGAATGAAACTATCATGTGCCAGATTGTCTGGTAAAGATGAATGATCATCCACGACGTCAGTAATTTGATAATGCTTATCAGCATTGACCGGTACAAAATGACCAGACGCATTCTGTACCCATAGAACATCAGGTTTCGAATGGGTAGCATTAGGGGGTATACGACTAGATACGGTCGAAGACAACCGTGGTGCTGATAATGTATCAGTGGTTGTTAGCTGCGCTCCTGAAGCTCCAGCATGTGTGGCTGTTAACATGGGAGCCGACACATGTGGTGAGGAAACATGTGATTCCATAAAGGAATAAGACGGTGATCGACCATCCGAATGGTAGGTACGATGTCTACGTGAGGTTTGTCGACGTGCTCGGCTATGTGGCGATCTGGATCGGCTGCGATGTCGAGATATAGATCGGCTGCGATGAGACCGGGATCTTCTGGAATAGCGTCTCCGTGAACGACGACGTGATCGCTTACGCGCGTAGCGGCGATGAGAATCACTCGACGAAGTTGAGCGTGCCGATGTCTACTCCTTGATGACGAAGATTCATTCGTCGATGACGAGTTGGAAGAAGAGTAATCCGATGATGAAGATCGATGCCTTCTTCTGACTGTTGACCGGTGACCGGACCGGACCGGACTGGACCGGACCGGACCAGTGAAGGTGACCGGACCGGACCGGTCACAGATGACCGGACCGGACCAGTGACAGGACCGGACCGGTGACCGAACCAAATGACAGCCGCCATTCTACGGTCTTTGGCCGGTGACGTAACCGGTCATATCATGACCGGACCGGACCGGTGACCGGCCGGTCATATCATGACCGGACCGGATCGGACCGGTGATCGGCCGGTCATATCATGACCGGACCGGACCGATGACCGGCCGGTCATATCATGACCGGTTACGTCACCGGCCATAGACCGTAGAATGGCGGCTGCCATTTGGTCAGACATTGATCGATCCGTAGGTCCACGATCAATGTCGCCGGTATGTATGGTGTGAGTCATATGGTCAGATGATGACCGACAGACAACACCACCATCGTGCCCGGTATCCGGTGATTGAAATGTCAGCTGGTCATCCGTGACCAATGAAGTCACCGGATCATCAACGTCCGTTAGAGGTTTGTAGCGTGTGCGGCTGATCGACGTCCGACGGCGACCAGCTTGTGTCCATATGTCGTAATATCATAATTCGCACACCGCACAATTTTTAGGTAGAGTACAACCGGTACATGCCAGGCAAGTGTCGTGAGAATCCCACCTTGCCTTGTTGTGACCACACGAACCTCGCTTTTGTAAGTTCATTTATGAATACAAAAGAAACAGAAAGAGCCTACAACAATCAAAAACCAATTGTTAAATTTAAACCACAATGTAAATAAACAAACGCTGTGCAATTGCCCTCAATTATTTATTGAGGATAAAGGCACGAAGTCCTCGTGGATTACCTATAGAAGGGAATGGAACGAAAACCTCGTGGTGCACGTGCTCATGTACATGAGCACTATAAACAAAGATATCCAGCAAAAGCAGAATTATAACAAAAACTGCAATAAAAAGTATAAAAAAGTAAACCGAATAATATACAGAAAAGATAAATACAATTTATCCTTCAAACTCCGACAATAAACACGAGTCAAAGAACGGAAACGTCCTGAGCCAAAATAGGCGTGCACTCGTGGTTAGCCGGAAAGGAAAGATGAGTTGTTGTTCTTGTTTTCCGGTTAGGTTTCATTGTACTAGGTTTAACCTGACTTGGTTTTCTTTATTAGAGGTGGATGGTTCCCAGCGCTTAAAGTTTTCCTGATAATTGACTCCCTGGAAAGGGATTATCTAGAGATAACAGGTAATTATTTATGATATTAACATGTTTCCTAGTGAAGATCAGTTTATCTTGGCGATCGAGTGTGCAGTTAATACATTTGAGCCTCGCACTGTGTTAAGAGGGTACAATGCATGTGCGTTAAGTATCGTCAAAGATAGCATGTGCATTCCGCAAATGCTAATCAAGGATTACACTTTCCGCTTTAATTTGATTTTGAGTTTAAAGGAAGACCCGTCTTGACGAAAAACAGTTTAGGTGAAAAGTGTCGTCCTTGATTAGTCTTTACGGACTGCACGGGATACTCTGGGACGCCACTTTACGCACATGCATTAAACCCCCTTTTTCACAGAGCGCGACTCAAATGGCAAATTGGTGAATGACATAATTCGATATTGACAATATAAATACACATTTGTTTAAATGATGCGAGTAAACTAAGTGCATTTTGCGATTTTTTTAAATTGCACGTAACAGAAGATGCATTCATCTTACAAAGACAGGAGCTTCCAATTGTTATATCATGACAGTTGTCTTAAGCTAAAGAAGAGGTAACAAGAACCCGCATGAACCTCCAGCTTAAGTATGTTTAAGTGACTTTAACAATATAATGCTTTTGTCTATAGCTCGTTTAAAAAAAAACAAGTATACTGGTGAAATATAATGAAATATAATTGTTTGAATAAAAAAAGCAGTGTGAATACGAATTGCATCGTTGCTCAATCATATCTTTGGAACATTTTAAATTCCAGTAATGACTTATTTATCTTCATATAAGTATTGGTATGATAGCCTTTTGGAAGATGTTTAATGATAAGACCATGCTATGTTTGTAGCATATATTCTTACGTTCGTGATGCATGGTAGGGCAATTAAATACAACGCGACACCGAAACCAATGCACATGTGGGTCTTGTACTTCCGGAGTTGCGGAAATTCGTCTTGGATACAGACAAGAGTGGTTTCCAAGAAGCCAAACTGAAATAGGAAATATTGTACAGATAGGTTTGTAACATTAGAGTGCAATGTGTATCGTTTAACTGAACGATATAGTGCAATATTGTGAACTGTTGTCCGATGCCATAATAATATGTTCGATGCTGGGGGGAAACTATTTGGTCGACTGCTCTCAAATGTTCATGCAGTATCTATTTTATTACCTACGTCTTGCAGCAACAATCACTATTTATACGACTACAACTACTACTTATACTAATACTACTGCCATAACCACTACTACACCCACAAACTAATATTACAACAACAACAACAACAACTACTACTACTACTACTACTACTACTACTACTACTACTACTACTACTACTACTACTACTACTACTACTACTATATCTACTACTACTACAACTATACAACTACACTACGTGTTGTACAAGCCACTGACTTTTTAGTTATACACTTTGCGTGTTTGTCAATACAAATAAACATATGGGGACGTATTAGGAAATACACAGGTTTCTTACGTTAAAGAACATATGTTTATGGAGTTATTTAAACATAGTTACTTTTCAGCCAGACCTTTTTTGGGGGAAGTTATTTTTTGATAAAGATTTTTAACGGTTCAAACATTTACAAAAAGGCTGTTTATATGTTATGTAAATTTAAACATTATTAATAGATGATACAATGTAGATAGTGTGAACTCAGTTTCACAAACCTGACTATCAAGACCGAGTGTAAACAACATGAAAAAAAATAGGATGGACCATAGCTGATTGGGTGGCAACTTGGAGAGAGCCTCGGGGTAGGCAACGAAGGCGAGACCATAACCTCCCTTTGCCACGTCCTGCACACTCACTCCGATCGCTTTGGCCATGCCACCGAGATTGGTGAAGACGACAAAACCAGCAATGATACTAGTGATGAGATCCATTGAGCTTATTATCAACGCATCACTGAAAGAAAAGGCTCAACACGTAAGTTATTTTTATCCTACTACCAGATGACAATTGATATTTTGTAATTATTAATGGAAAAGGGAGGAAAAAAGGGATGAATAAAATTGTATGTGAGTTTGTTTTATAAAGATCAAGTTTATCATGCTCGGCACGAGCCATGGTAGCGCTCGGCAAGCATCGCACTTCCATGTTTTTAAGTCTCGCATAAACTTGATATTCATCAAAAATTCACATACTATTCTCTATTGGTCCTGAAAGAATGAAGAATAAATGTGCTTATCATCGTTAGTCGTTTTAACAGAACATATCGAGGTAATTTATGTTATTAATTGGTGTAATTTGTTACGCGCTTGTTTTTGTATTTTATCTAGTGCTTTTGTGTTGCCCTATTAAGCAATGAATTACTTTGCAATAAATAAAGGAGTACGAGCTATGATATAGGTTTTCTCATGCTGATTCAGCTTTAGGTGGAGTTAACATTTGGTTAAATATATTAGTCAGTGACAGCAGGTTATCAGAATAATAATACGTATAGAAATTAACCCATAGACGTTGTTCTTGAATTTGTTGTAGCTTCCGAACATGAGGATACCTCCGAATGCCACAGATAGCGAGAAAAACATCTGACCGGCTGCAGCCGCCCACACCTGTACATATAACATAATACGTTTAAACATTTGGAAAAGAACTGCAAATAGTCACATCGTTGAGATAATCTACACTTGACGCGATTTGGGAAGCTTTAAGTAAAGTTCTTTTTGAAACTTTAATTCCCGATGGCATACGCAAGAGACAAATTGGTATGCATACAAACTAACGTCTAATGTGGCCAGTTTGCTCCACTCGGGTACGATGAAGTATTTAACGCCGTCGATGGCACCGTCCAGCAGACAACCTCGGACCAGAAGGATGATCAGGATCACGTACGGGAACGTTGCAGTGAAGTACACAACCTAGAGAATGCAGCAAAGATAGATAAGGCCATACTAGCAGGATAGCGTACGGAAACTTGGAAGTGATGTAGCAATCATGGATATTTGTCTTACTGTGTTTGTTAGAACATTTAAATGCCATGCACTGCGCAATAAAAGTAACGCAAGTGAATTAAGCCGTTCTTGTTTAATTAAAGCTTTTAAAAGGTTTTCTTGACTGACTGTAGCATAAAATATATACCTCAAACGGACCGAGCTTCAGTATGTTTGTTCAATCATGTAATAACCACGCGTACCAGAACGGGGCCATAACGTATACAATCAAAGATAAATGTTGCTATCCAGTGGGAAATAATGTCGAACGGGTTTTATTCGCGTTTGTTTAATTTCCGGTGATATGTATTTGTGGTATTGCCTCCTCGCTAACAATGACCAATACATGGGTTTACCCGAATCCTAATATTCGTTACTCTAATATATATATATATATATGGGGTTCCCATTTCTCAGACTTATCTAAAACAAATAGGTGTCACGCAGTACAGTTTATTGTATAAAACTTTTTTTTTAATCACGACACATTTATCCACGTATGCCCTGGTCAATGAAATTTTGTTTCTAGTTTCAATGACGACGTCAATTTCGCGTATAATTATAAAAGGCATTTTCAAGGGAAAACGCGCAAATTCAATTGCAATTTTTTACAGAACTAACTAACTTGTTTCAACTAACAACACAGAAGTGTATGCAAAACTTGCAAATTACATTAAACTTTGTACATGTAGGTAACCACCGTTTGTGAAATAAATGACATTTGTGAAGAAAGACAGTTGTGTTGCGGTGTAGACGGTTGTACTAATTGTAGTGGCCTTAACGTCGTATATAAGAATATACTCATTTAATATACACCTAGCCTTATTATGTTTCTGGTAAAACATTGAGGGCATTCGTATAAGTATTGTGAAGATACACATCCAAAATGGCAAAAATAATTGATGCGATAATTGGTAAAAATTCTTTTAAACACAAATATTGAAATATAAACATATTCTACAATTCAGCATTTGTTCATTGAACAGTTTTAGTACTGGATATCCTCAACGTAATTCACTGGAAAACTCCAAATTCGTCCAAGATTGTTTATACAACACCGTATTAAACCATGCACTTATTATTGCACATTGTAGAAATAACTGGCAGCTTAAAACATTTGGACCGTTAAATGACGCGGTGTATCTTCAAAAATCTAGATAAAAGACTTTTAAGTCTAATATATGTTGTGGCATGCAATTTCGTTGTCAATTATACTTGTTTTTCAGACGACCTTCGTCGAGAGAACCTGAACACTTTACCAATAAACATAAAGGTTTTAATTATTACCTTTCCAGAGGACTTGATCCCTTTAATAAGGCACACAACTACAATAATCCATCCCAGGAGGAGACAAAGGGCCAGTTGCCAGATGGGGGCTCCCATATCCGAGGGATACATATTAGGGGCCTTCTGTATTACCGTTTTGCTGGAAGAAGTCAATACATGGTATAGCCGTTTGTAAATGGTAAAATGTAAAGCAAACATTTTATTATAAGGTAAACATTAAAACATATAAATTTAATTATTACAAATAAAGACTACTATCAGAAAAATACGCTCTTTTAAAGTGTTCGTTGCTGAGATATGGTCGCACACTCGGGGTGGTTTATTTCCAAACAGTATTGTAATTTTATCTAACAAAAATTTAACTTGACTCTCGATTCACATTCTTATCTTTCATGTAGCAGCAAATTGATTTTAGACAATAGCATTATTCCTATACACATATAGCACATTTGCTGAAATAATGTTTTATTCATAACAATAAATAGTCTTCTATAAATATATCGCTACTTCGTTTTGAGTGTGCGTTTCAACATTGGGATGTGTTCGACCATGATATATAGTACATGCAATATTTATGATATTTTAAGTTTGTTTTACAAACGCGTACGAAAACGTGTATACGAATCTATATCACTTTTTGACAATATTTTAAAATTGCAGATATGTATTTCATAATCAATACAGCCATCCATACAGTAACATAATACCCAGGAATACTTGCTAGAAATATAATTCAGCAACTGCCGTGTTGGTGGTGTTGGTGCAATTGACCGTAAGACCCTCATTGAAAGTGTAGTTTGTTGTATGGCACAGGCATTTATCAACCATATCAAGGGTTGCATTGCCGGTACAGGTTTCAAGTTTGCGGGTGGTCTTTTCAACGCAACCATAGTCAAGCCATTCCTGCAAGAGATAGATTGGCGTTGTACACGAATGATCAATATAGTAACATTTATGACCAGTTTATCCCCTCGGAAAATGTTAATTGATCCCTATCGGGATATTATGTTAAAACAACTGTACACATTAATACCTTAATATGTTAATTGGAGTGTATTCCAATGCGTTTTCACTCTATTTGTTGTTCATTGTTGAATAGCAACAACAACACAGAATAATAAAAACAAAAAAAAACATGGTTTAAGTCATCTTATGTTCCCAAAATAAAAAGTTTAGTTCTTTAACATTTTTCATAAAATGCAAGTTGCAATAAATATAGATCTTTAAACGCACATTCGTAACTGTTTGATTCATTGCAAAATCGAACATGACGATATGGTATTGAAATTTCTCTGGTCTTGTGAATCTTTAGTAAAATTTCGAAGATTTCTAAAATCGTGAAAAAGCAAATGAAGTTATAGGTACTTTCTTTGACAAACACGAGTATTAAACTATTAAAAGTAAGATAATAAAAAATTCAACTTAAATATTAGTATGAATACTACTTTCATATACTACATACTTCATAAGCTCTGTTTTATCAGTCTGAACAAAATGCAGCATGTAACTAAAGTTTATTGCTTATGCAAATGCAATAAATAATAAATCATATAATTAATCAACAAATCGCTAGGTGTATCACATGTCATCAGTTGAAGCCTCTTTATTGAATTGATAAGGTGTCGGCAGCGACATGCCATATTTGATTTCAGCAAATCCTGGTTACGACACATATAACAGACAAAAGCATGTAACTTAAATGGAACAAGCACACCATAAAAACTTTAACACGTGCTATATTTATACAACATCTGTGTGACGCAAGAGACATGTTTAAAAACATACATACATAATAATATTTATACTTTGTACATACGTCTTAAACACTTACATCTTTGCACGTTGTCCATGGCAAAACCTTCTGCATTGAGGCAAAGAGGTAATACAGTGTATATGATACGATCACGTTGTAGTAGGTTGAGGCGACCAGAGATATAACTCCCATGGAGATACCAATACCTGCGAGAACATAATTACGGTTTATATTATAAATGAAAAAATGCGCAACGAGTCTGAACTATGAAATGCGCCATTATTAAGAAAAAAATAACATGTTATTACACAAACCTGGATTTCCAGATGCAATCGTCATCTCAATACATGATTAGTTTTAATTTACTCTTTGTAATTTATGTTCCGCCGCATGTAGTATTGGAAAAAATCTACTCTTGATTAAAAATGTTGATATAATATATATATGTCTATAAGTTAAACTTTTTTGAATAACGTCAAGATAATAGTATATCGTTTACATGAATTGAATGTTAATAATGATCATTATTTAAATATATCAACGAAAATATACCCATATAAAGGTAGTGTATGTTAATTGTAGTCCAAACAATCCGCCTACGTGTTTTGCTTGGAGTAATACAATGTGAAGATCATGACGAATGAGAATATATAATGATATATCGGTAAACGAAAATACTACATAGTACATAGAGGATATTTGTTGGAGCTGGTGGACAATCGATTTTAACTAACGAGTGATAAAAAAATATATATTTGCTTCTATGATCACGTGTGAATTAAAATAGACTTTCCCCCGAATAAAACACATTTTTCTTTGTAGTGTATGCCAAATATTTATTTTTGTATTTTTTGCCAGTAAAACATTTTTAACTGTTTGAAACGGTAAAATGTCAGTTTTATTTCACTGTTATTTCTCTATAAATCTCCGAAAAGCATAACATAAACTTCATTATAAGCGAAAAAAGGTATATGGTTAGTGCAACAATTACCTTTCGCACAGGGGTTCATGGCCCATATACCGGTTGGGCCTCGTCCACAATATTGGCTCACTATGAGCTCCATCATATACATAGGCTTGCCGATCAGGATCTGCAGAATTATGTAGGCGACGACAAAGGCAGCTAAAATAACAGATAATAAAATGCATAGATATATGTATACAAGGTACAAGAAAAGCTATATTTGTGATGTTCTAGATCGTTGGTCAAACATAAAATAATATAACTTTACAAAAATATAAAGCTATTTATAATTTCGCATGTCCAAATAAATTTTTTGTCTTTATGTTATTCATAACAGAGTGGTGCTCTGTTGCATTTAAGGGATATAAGAGAGTCTGTTGGTCCCTCCAATTATCCATTGATAGATGTTTAAATATTAAGTGAAGAATTATTTGTACACCAAGTAAGCTTTTACAAATGTTTTCCCATTCGTATTAACTGAACAGTCGTAGGATGTGGGATGTCTATGAATGATGTGTGCCAAAACTTATACTGAATGCAGTAACAGTCAGCATACACTGTCGAAGATGAAGTTCTTTTCAAAGCAGACCAACACGTACTGATATTTGATGACTTTTGCAAAAAAGGCCGAATATAGTCTGATTCTGCTCAATTATTAAAGTGATCGATATGCAATACACAAACAATGCGACATCGTGTATACCTCCGCCATTTTCATACGCCAGGTATGAGAATCGCCAAACGTTTCCCAGGCCAACGGAGAGGCCTATGCAAGAAAGAAGAAACTCTGCCTTGTTGGTCCATTCCCCTCGCTCGATTTCCTCCTCGACCTTGAACTCTTTTTCTACGTCAGTGTGCAATGATGGATTGCTTTGGCTGGCGGCGTAAGGGGGCTAAAAATTGTATCTTTTTGTACATGTTCTTCATTTGATACGTAGGAACTACCTAATAAAAGATTTAGTGGACTCATTATTGGTGTTCTGTGTAGTGGGGAAAAATAGCACATTTTTGCACTATTGAATTGATTTCTTTAGTTTGAACATATTTATTCAAACAAAGAAACATCATTCATACATACAATATCATACAACATTTAACATATATTCAAGTTTGAAAGGATTGGAACGGAAGACACAGTCCTATTTTGTTCTTCTCCCTTGCTATATAAAGAGTTGCATGTTATCGGACATAATTGGTTATATAAGGCAAAAATAATAGTACGGTTAGACATAGAAGCTCCAATTATGGAGTTTCATTTGCACAATACACATAATGTATATAATAATAAGTTGTCATTTCTTTAATTGAAGATGATAAAGATGAAAGTAAGGAAAGAAAAGAAAGAAAACTTTTGTGGAGGTTAGTTTGGTCTCAAGTGAAAAAAGAAAGTGAGTCGTTCTGTAGCATATTTATGTATCATATTGGTTGCTTTTTATAATAAAATTTTGAACTGCATCAGCTATTTTAGCATTTGGGATGAAGTCACTAGTTTCGTCTCCATAAAGAAAAGTTTCAACGCATGGGACAGAAAATATGGATATTGTGTTAAGAAGTTCACCACGAATATGTATATGCTGAATGCAATCAAGAAAGTAGTATGACGTAGTCTCATGGAGTCCACAGAGACAATGAGGAGATGTAATAATGTTGCGGCTAAAGAGATGATCATTTAAGGCGCTACATTTGGTTCTTAAGCGCGAAAATAACAATTGAGAACGTCTATCGCAATATAAAAATAAAGGATTAGAAGTCGGTCGATCAATGTTAATAAGTCTTTTAAAGGAATTGAGCGTTTGGGCATGTTTGATGTCGTTAAGAAGATGATTCCATTCAGAAACAGTAGATGGTAGGAGCGAACTTAAATACAGTGATATTCGGGCTTGAATTGTTTGTAGATGTGATGCATTTCTTAGAGAGTAATTGTTACGTGAACCAACTGTTGGAGGCAAGAGGGATTGAATGTAGTTTGGGACATTGGGGGAATTCATTTTATACATTTAAGGGGCCTTTTCACAGATTTTGGCATTTTTTAACTTATTCATTAAATGCTTTATATCGATAAATGTAAACATTGGATCGTAAAAGCTCCAGTAAAAAATCAAGAATATATTTAAAAAAAGGAAAAGAACATTGCCCGGACCAGGTTTCGAACCAGTGACCCCTGGAGTCCTGCCGGAGTCCTGAAGTAAAAACGCTTTAGCCTACTGAGCTATTCCGCCGAGTACACACATGTGACGTATTTTATACCTTATTTAAGCAATCTTCGTAGTTTCACAAAATTTAGCGACAAAAACAGAACTCTCCAAATTATTCAATCGTTTCGCGTTGCAACGCTTTATAATGTGTAGGTTTTAAAATCGTCAAAAGATGCATATAATGGCTTTATTAGACCATGGTAAATGTTCAGTATTACTGTTTCCTCACAAATATCATAACTAAAACGAAAATTTGCGAATCTGAAACAACTTTTTTCAATTTTGTCAATTTACCAAAGCGTGAAAAGATCCCTTTAATATGTATTTGTGTTTGCGTCTACGTTGGCTGATGGTTTCCCACCCTAGCTCATTTAAAAAAGCCTTTTTAAGAGACTAAACGTGTGCATCCAGATGTTATTTGCGCGGCTTCATTATGGATTTTTTCGAGTTCATCTTTTTCATATTGTGTACAATTATCAAAAACAGTGTCTGAATATTCAAGAATTGGTCTTATAAAAGCAAAGTATATTTTTTTCTCGAGCTTTTTTCTATCAAGAATTGTTTTAAGTCGACACATTATATGGACTCATTTCCATGCTTATTCCTTTACATACGATGTATGTGCATGCCACGTACAGTCATTATACATAAATACTCCTAAGTGTTTATGGACATCAACAATCGGTATATTAACAGTCTGCATAGTCAATGACGGGTGGGGCTGTTGATTTATTTTTCTAGATATTAACATCGATTCGGATTTTTAGGGGTTAAAACTAACTTACAATTTATCCGCCCACCTAGAGAATTTATCAATATCTGATTGTAAAACGGTTGCAGTATTAATTTGATGAGTATACAACCATAAAAAGACTGGTTTCATCTGCAAACAAATGGATGTGTGCTTGTATATCGGTGATAATATCATTTATATACACTAGGAACATGAGCGGCCCTACAAAAGAACCTTGAGGGACATCGGCAAAGATAGTTCGACAAAAAAAAATCCTCCGATTCCAGCTTGTTGCAGTTTGAATAATACACTTTTATGACTCTGTCGAAAGCTTTGCTTATAAAAAAAATACAACTCTGACCTATAAGCCATTGTCAAGAGCTCAGCAAAATCTATTATAAATGTATGTTAGTTGATTAACAGTCTAATCACAAGGCAAGAAACCAGATTGAATGGGCGCACATAATGAGTTGGCGTTGCATTTAGAAAATTAATAATGTGTTTGTGTAATATTCTCTCAAAGACCTCCTCAGTAGTATTAAGAAGAGATAAAGGTCGGTAATTAGACATTAGGGCTGGATCACCCTTTTGGAAAACCGGGCACACATTTACAATCTTCCAACAAGAAGGCATTGTGCAGGAATGTAGACAAAAGTTAAACACATCGCACAATGGGTAATTTAACTGATACATAGCTTCTTTTAGAATACGATTGTCTATTCCATCAGGGCTGGAAGCTTTTCCAACCTTAAGACATTTTATTGAGTCGTTGACTTCTCATGTGTGATATGAATAGAATGAAGTCTGTTATCGTTTGCGTTGTGCATATATGGGAGATCGTGATTTCTGTCATAAATAGAGCACTGGCTTGCAAAATACTTGTTTAACATATCAGCTTCACATGTGTCTTCCGCTAAAAAGGTACCTGTTTGATCATCGTTAAGAGGAGGGATTGAGTTGTATGGCTAGCTGGGATAAATTTTCGGAGCGTCTTCCACCAGTCTTTTGCGCAAAGTTCAGAAGACTTAATTTTATTAGAACTATTGCTGAAATATTCGTTTTTTGAATAACGTAAAAATAAAACAGTCTCATTTCTGGCACGAAATTTGACCAGTTAATTACAGTATAAGATTGTTTGGCCTTTTGGTATAGACGTTTTCGTTACCGAATTTGTTTCTGTATTATATTGTTTATCCATGAAGAACAAGAGCATATACATAAATTATTGTTAGGAATACAATTGCTGGCAATTTTTAATATTGTTTTGGTAATATGTTCAGCATATACATCAATATTTTCGGATTTAAGTAGATCCCAACAAGTGTCTGTCATAAATTGTCGTAATTTTAAATAATCCCCAATGTCGTAACGCCAAATATGTCGAAAAAAGGTTTTGCATTTCGGTTTTGTAAATTTCAATGTCACGAAAAATGGGCAGTGATACCGAATAGAATGATCTAAAAAGGGTTCACATATTCCATAGAGTAATACAGTATACTCATTACTTACAAAGATTAAGTCAATTATGGAAAAAGATTTCTCAGTGTAATGTGTTATTTCATAGATAAGTTGCGTTAGATCATATTTGAGACATCATTCGTTGGTGTTTCGTGCCGATGGTTTAACGAGAGCATTTATATTCAAATCACCTGAAATACTAATATCGTTTATTCGTGTTTCTCTTGCAAGACCTATTGAATCTTCGATGGATTTCATGTACAAACTATCCGCACTAGGTGGTCTATACAAAACGCCAAACAAAATATACTATTTTTTGGGAGAAAGACTTCAATCCATATGCATTCCACGTTATGTAATTCAATTTCATGTCTAAGTTTAAAAGAAATATTTTCATTGACGTATATTGCAACGCCACCATGTGCGTCTGTGAGATCCTTTCGAATAGGCTGGTGGAAGCCGTCGAAGAGGAGATCAGACGATGGAATAGATTCATTTAACCATGTTTCAGTAAAGCCAATTATGTCAAAGTCACGTAGACCTGTGTACAGAATATCTATTTTGTGCAGCAGACTTTGAAAATTGTAGTGCACAAAACTTAAATGGTTTGTTGATTGAGTTTTGTGAAAGGATGATGAAGAGTTTGATTCTGTGTTAAAAGATTGATAAGACAAAGTAGGCCCGGGATTTGGATGAACATCACCTGGTTGTAATAAAACTATAGAGGACCAAAATCATGTAACAGCAAAGAGGAAGCACTTGAATTTTTTTTTGAGAAATCAAATACCAGTGTGTTTCTTTTTTCCTAACAAAATGCGTTTACATGTGTGTTCGACACTAAGTGATATATTTATTGATTTGTAAATGTAAAATTGCAGAGAAAGGAGGCTGATAACATTTAGCCATAAGTGACATTCAAATAATAAGTGTAGCAGTATTGGACAAATAGCTGATGATCTATATACATTTATGACAGCGTTTTCTTGTCTATGTTTAGTGTACAACACGATAATGATATGCTCCAAGGAAAACGAGAAAGGACATACACGCTGACATGACACGTGCGTTACATTTGACCATACGTATACATTTAGTCACGGCTGATGTTAAGATTTTATTACACCGGTTGCTACAGAACTGCATCAGATGAGAACTTAAGCGATGAGAGAGATTCGAAAATAGAAGGACACAAGGGCAAAGAAAGGATGATACTATGGTTGGTAACATTGTCGTGATAAGTAATGTTGTGTTGGATGTATTAATGCGAACATAATACAAAAGAACTAGAAATGGCATTGCATAACAATCATTTTTTACAAAACCGTACACGCTTACATATTAAGGTGTATAGGATATTAAGCATAGAGTAGCAATAATGTTATACAAAGAAACAGTTCTACTTGATAAAATAAACAGTACAGTAGCAAGTTAACTGATATCAACTCCAACGCTAATACAACAACACGTAAATAAAAGCGCAGGCACATACATGCAAAACAATGTTAAATAAATAAAGATGCATCATTGCCCAAGTCTATTCATAGACTTATGCGGTGCAGTACAATTTAATAATTATGAGACATTTAGCCTTCATTGTATGAATAATTGATTTATTTGATACCTTTCGAAAAATCAATGTAAACGTGGAGTGATAGATTCCGTCTCGTGTTTGTGTTATTAAGAATTTGTGATTCACTTTCAAATAATACACGTATACGCTATATACATCTGGAAGTGAAAAAGGATAGTGTTTGCGCATGCAAGGCTTAGTGACATAATTCACTGTCTGCTCAAACTAAAAAAGAAATATGCACTGGAAAAGGATAGTGTTTGCTTATGCAAGGCTTAGTGACATATGTCACTTTCTGCTCAAACTAAAAAAACAAACTATTCACTAGAAAGTAAACGTGTTAATATGGCGTTTGTGTTATACTTGTCACATTTTGTTTATACACTGATGGGCTACAACCGTGTCCTTTTGTAGACTGAACAAAACGTAGTGTGCATTATGTTTTATACTTCAATTACGAGCCAATGAAGTAAACATAATGTTGGCTTAGATGTTAGGTGTTGCATGCCTGTAAACTGATGTATACCCCCGTGTGCATTGCCCTGAATGTTGCTGTACAATGATACAAGCTTAAATAAGGATACGTGCTGTGTTGTATGTACTATATCACCTTGTGAATGGAAATCTATCACTTACTTTAAATATAATACTTCATGATATTTACAAGAATATCTCCTGCTAACACTATTGTTGGAATTCCATTATTAATATCTACAAAAGCATGAGACGTATTGACTAGGCTTAAATTCTTGAAGTTTAGTTTTCATTGACGGACTGCATACCTCTGTCTGTGTATGCATACTGTAGTTTTCATTGACGCACTGCATACCTCTGTCTGTGTATGCATACTGTAGTTTTCATTGACGGACTGCATACCTCTGTCTGTGTAAGCATACTGTAGTTTTCATTGACGGACTGCATACCTCTGTCTGTTAATGCATACTGTAGTTTTCATTGACGGACTGCATACCTCTGTCTGTGTATGCATACTGTAGTTTTCATTGACGGACTGCATACCTCTGTCTGTGTATGCATACTGTAGTTTTCATTGACGCACTGCATACCTCTGTCTGTGTATGCATACTGTAGTTTTCATTGACGCACTGCATACCTCTGTCTGTGTATGCATACTGTAGTTTTCATTGACGCACTGCATACCTATGTCTGTGTATGCATACTGTAGTTTTCATTGACGGACTGCATACCTCTGTCAGTGTATACATACTGTAGTTTTCATTGACGCGCTGCATACCTCTGTCTGTGTATGCATACTGTAGTTTTCATTGACGCACTGCATACCTCTGTCTGTGTATGCATACTGTAGTTTTCATTGACGGACTGCATACCTCTGTCTGTGTATGCATACTTTAGTTTTCATTGACGGACTGCATACCTCTGTCTGTCTAGCATACTGTAGTTTTCATTGACGCACTGCATACCTCTGTCTGTGTATGCATACTGTAGTTTTCATTGACGCACTGCATACCTCTGTCTGTTTATGCATACTGTAGTTTTCATTGACGGACTGCATACCTCTGTCTGTGTATGCATACTGTAGTTTTCATTGACGCACTGCATACCTCTGTCTGTGTATGCATACTGTAGTTTTCATTGACGCACTGCATACCTCTGTCTGTGTATGCATACTGTAGTTTTCATTGACGCACTGCATACCTCTGTCTGTGTATGCATACTGTAGTTTTCATTGACTGACTGCATACCTCTGTCTGTGTATGCATACTGTTGTTTTCATTGACGCACTGCATACCTCTGTCTGTGTATGCATACTGTAGTTTTCATTGACGGACTGCATACCTCTGTCTGTGTATGCATACTGTAGTTTTCATTGACGGACTGCATACCTCTGTCTGTGTATGCATACTGTAGTTTTCATTGACGGACTGCATACCTCTGTCTGTGTATGCATACTGTAGTTTTCATTGACGCACTGCATACCTCTGTCTGTGTATGCATACTGTAGTTTTCATTGACGCACTGCATACCTCTGTCTGTGTATGCATACTGTAGTTTTCATTGACGGACTGCATACCTCTGTCTGTGTATGCATACTGTTGTTTTCATTGACGCACTGCATACCTTTGTCTGTGTATGCATACTGTAGTTTTCATTGACGGACTGCATACCTCTGTCTGTGTATGCATACTGTAGTTTTCATTGACGGACTGCATACCTCTGTCTGTGTATGCATACTGTAGTTTTCATTGACGGACTGCATACCTTTGTCTGTGTATGCATACTGTAGTTTTCATTGACGCACTGCATACCTCTGTCTGTGTATGCATACTGTAGTTTTCATTGACGGACTGCATACCTCTGTCTGTGTATGCATACTGTGAAGTGCATTCATTGAACTGGTTTCCCTTTAAGAAATTTTACATTTGTTTCACTCGCATATTATACCGTTTGGGTCATATATTAATGAGTTCGACGTTTAACCTGGAAACAAAGCAACATACTTTGATCCTTATTTTGCTGGTTAGCATGCTGTTGTTTGTTTGTAAATAAAAATGTCTGTTGGAACTGATTGACTGCTAACTGTTTGTTCATATAATAAGCCATACAATTTAAATGAACGAAGACTAAATCAAAATGGTGTTGTCGATTTAGTCAGTGATATAAAGTAGATGTCATCTGAAAACATGCACACACGATTATTGTATTGTAAATTCCAAAAATCTGGTGATATTCAACAAATAATACTGTCAGATTTATGTATAGTATGTTGACCTTGTTTTGTTTATGTCAACAAACAGTCGGAGGCAAAATCATATATGGTGCACGATACGAACATTTTAGTGAAACGCGACTTAAATTACGCGATATGGGTAGATGTCAAAGAGCGCTTTAAACATCAATGTATTACAATCTGGCCAAATGAGACACTCACATACAAGAATGGAACTTGCTTTTATATGACTATGTTTTGGTCAATTTCATACGGTAGTTATCATATGCTGACTGAAACTAACACTGATAAAGTGTCGTTGAACTAATTAAAACCAATCATTCCACATTCTTAATCGAAAATAAATCGGTATTGTTACAGGCTTTAACTGTATGAACAAGCTGTGTTAGTGTCGGTGTTTGTTTTTACGGTTACAGTATAATATATCAACAGGGTTACTTTCTTATGATTTACGTTAAAACGAATGCGCGCCGATTATGCACAGGCGTGCAGTCGAATACTGTATTATGTTAATTTATATTTGACGTATATCTCATTATCCTTCTTCAACTTTTAGAGTTTATTAAGACTTATGCAAATGTACATCGTCTTAATACATAAAATATAATAAAAAATATTGTCACGTGTCTATATATTACAACGTATGGGTTATAACAAAATACAAAATGTAATATAACAATTTAAGCCAAGGTATATTTAACAAAAAAGAACGACTTAATATTACCGTAGTAAAATATATATCTATTCAGTAGCAGTAAGTTCATACTTAAGTATTAGTTAACAATATTATTTGTGATAGAATATAGCTTACGGATAGATTTTCCTTCATATATATTTACACACATTTATAATTTCAATTTAACAAGTTGAGTTAGTTTAACAAAATATTTAGGCAAACTTTTTGGCAGTAAATCCATGCACGTGTCGTATTTAAGTGCTGTTTTGAATAACCTATACATATCTAAAACAGAACTTTCATTAATAATCGTAAACCATTCTTGTTTTAAAAGCATTACAATTCTACATTTAAATTCACATAAAAACGACTTTGTATTAATCATATTTTCATATTCGAATATATATGAAAATCCATAATCATTTAACAACTTTTTCAAATTCGATACCCAATGTTTAAACCCTTTACCACAATCATTTATCTCCTGGTTAAACACATTTTTTATGATAATGTTTTCACTCAAAACAACTTTAAGCCAATATTTTACAATATGAACATTTCTATTTACATACTGTGGGTCTGTCTACCTAATTCACCATACACCGCTGCATTATATGTATTGCTTTTAACATTTAACAAAATTTTACAAAATTTCAAGTGAATGCGCTCAATATATTTGAATTTACTAAATCCTCATATCTCTGTTATATGGAACATGTATGGCTTATTCACTTTTTTCAAAACGTCAATGTATCATAGTAGATGCGATACTGGTACACGCTATTACCTTGTGATAAAGCCTAGCCAAATAAAAGGTTGTGAATTTGAGTCCGCAATAGATGCAAACGTTTTTCTTCTAGACACATTTTAAAACTCAGGGTGCTGAATTAGTTCCCTTTGTTATATAATCTCCATTAAACTAAATACGTTCATTATTGCCATGAAGACCAGTAGGCCTACACAATGAATTGACTGCCGTGAATGTTTTTGATATTTGTAAGATGCAATTGGCACTCAAGAAATTATACAAGTATTTTATTCAGGACATAACGGGGCTGATGTGTTGGAATTGTGGCCCTTCCCTAGTCCAAATAATTACAGTAGACGTAATCTACCGATGTGAATTGCATATCGATCTCATATTTATAAAGTAGCCCAAAACCCCCATTGCCACAGACCTGTGCGTGAAACTTTCAGATTTCTCTAGTCTGTTTACAATGCTATAATTACAATTTCTATAAACACATATTTATCATTTTATGACTATATAATGTTTGTGGTATAAAGAGAAACCTGAAAGTTACAAGTACTCGTGTCTAGTACTGTACAACTATTGTACTCCTCGTTGAGAAAACAACTACTTCTACTACATGTATTAAAATATCATAAAACATAATTTTCAATCAAGTTGGAAAAAATCAATAAATAAATGTCATATTAACAGGTTCGTCATGAACGTTGACGTCGCTCTTGGTTACCAGAAAAATTCCCACGCACGGATTTCAACCGTCATTGTTTACAATCAATTAAGTGCATAAGTAATTGAATTTGTATAGTGTTTTTTAAAGGTGTATGTCCAGCCACAGGTGGTTAGCGTGTGGCTATAATAATTATTAGTGAAAACATCTTTTGGAATGATAATTAATCATAGTATAACCAAAAATCAACTTTTCTTACAAAAAATAAGTTAAATATATATATAACAAGGTATCCAACTCGAAATCATCCGAAAACGGGATGCATCGTTTTAAACAGCCATTACTTCATCAATTTTGCAGCGATTTTCACGATCTTGGTCCTATTCAACGCAGAAATAAATTTCCTTTCTGGAAATGTATATGTCTTGCTTTTTTTTTACAAATACTGGGTCAACTTTTAAGAAATAACACGATACACAACTCGCGTGACCCAGCTGTGATCGATCAGACAGTATTCATGACTGAAATCTTCACGGAGTAAAGGGCATTTTCCCTGCAAAGTTCACGAACCTCGATACCATAATTCAATAAAACGTATGAAAAAACATTCTTACCGTGCTTGCCGTTGCATTATGCATCAAAACTAACTGTCCAGCGCATTTTGCAACCTTTGTTTACATACATTTCAACTAACTGACAATTTAAACACACGAGTGATTTTAATGCGGAGGGGTGTCTTTACAACTGGAGATTTCATTCATAAATACGGTCTGATCGATCACAACTGGGTCAAGCGAATTATGTATAGCGTTATTTCTTAAAATTTGACCCAGTATGTGTAGAAATATAATAAAATATATACATTTCCTAAAAGGAAATTCATTTCTGCGTTGAATAAGACTGGGTCATGAAAATCGCTGCAAAATTAATTTAGTAATGGCTGCTCAAAACGATGTACCCCGTTTTCAGATTATTTCGAGTTGGATACCTTGTTATATATAAAACGATAGTGAATTTTTTTGAACGAAAATTAGCACAAATGCTTTAACAAATCTTAAAATCGATAACTTAGCCTAAACGAACGTTTAAAAAAGCTGGAGAAAAATCCCATGGGAGAAACCATAATTCCCATGGGAATAAGAAAAATCCCATGGGAATATTCAAAAATCCCATGGGTATCCCAACTTTGCAAATAAAGTACATAGTGAAGAAAACGCGTTATTTAAGCAAAAATAACCAATTATTAATCACAAGTAAGACTTTTCTCTTATACTTTATCACAAATAAGCAAATCTTCAAGAAAAAGGTTATGTATAGCGTTATTTCTTAAAATTTGACCCAGTATGTGTAGAAATATAATAAAATATATACATTTCCTAAAAGGAAATTCATTTCTGCGTTGAATAAGACTGGGTCATGAAAATCGCTGCAAAATTAATTTAGTAATGGCTGCTCAAAACGATGTACCCCGTTTTCAGATTATTTCGAGTTGGATACCTTGTTATATATAAAACGATAGTGAATTTTTTTGAACGAAAATTAGCACAAATGCTTTAACAAATCTTAAAATCGATAACTTAGCCTAAACGAACGTTTAAAAAAGCTGGAGAAAAATCCCATGGGAGAAACCATAATTCCCATGGGAATAAGAAAAATCCCATGGGAATATTCAAAAATCCCATGGGTATCCCAACTTTGCAAATAAAGTACATAGTGAAGAAAACGCGTTATTTAAGCAAAAATAACCAATTATTAATCACAAGTAAGACTTTTCTCTTATACTTTATCACAAATAAGCAAATCTTCAAGAAAAAGGTTACTTAAGTTTGCGAAATTTCGGTTTCGCAAAGTTTTTCCGGTGGCCGTTTATTGTACATAAGGTACATTGACAGGATTTTTGGAAATACACGCGACCGCACTTCCATGTTTTAAGTGTGTAATTTAACACTAACAACATGGTTAAAAACAGATGTTAAAGTAGCGAAACAAGGAAAATAACATCGTATGTGTAGCATGTATAATTAAATTGTAAACGAAGACAACGAAAATTACCATACATCGGTTTCCCTGTGGAATGTACACAGACACATGATGGCTCGCCATGTTTTCAAACATGATCGACCATGGTTAAATTCAAAGATGGTGTACCTTAGGATAATCATGTTTTATTTATAGTCAATCATTGTTCATGCCATTGTTTATAGCCGCTATGGTGACCATGTTCGACCTTGACAATTTTACAGACAATGTTTACTCTGGCTTCATGGTCATACAAATAACAAGGATGTATAATGACAGTTATTATAATGTTTTATGGTCTTGAAAATGGCAATGTTCAAAATTGTTTCATAGGCTGTCATTATAGCATGGTCAACACTTGTTTGATCATAATCTTTAGACTGGAATCAATCAAGAAAACGTTCATTATTTGTCTTGTCTAATACAATGACAATAAATGAAAAAGGATACATTGAAAGATTAAGATACTGCTGAAACTGGTAGTAGTTATGCTGATGACGATTATAACAATCATGTTGCTGGCAACTATATTGAGGATGTTGATGATGATGATGGTGATTCCGACAATGATGAGGACGACAACGATGAGGATGATGATGATAATGGTGATTCAAACCGATTTAGCAGATCTTATTATATACCGTAACAGTTGTTTTGATATTTTGGTTATCGATGTTTTTTATATTGTTAACCAAAACATAGCTATACATAAAGTGATAACGGAGACCTCTGTGGTTGTTGTTCATGATGATGGTGATTCAATCCGATTCAACAGAGATAATTATCTGCTGAACGAGTTTTTTTAATGTTTTGGTCAACCATGTAATTTATAATGTCAACCATGACATAGCTATGCGTAAAGTAATAACGGAGACCTACATACAGGGAGGAGTCACTGGTGCGAGTCGCGAGCGACGTCGACGTAAATCATAAGTGTCAGAGCTCGTCTAACGTTATTAGAACGCTGGTTCTGCTGACACGCCTGGTTGAATTTACTATCAAAAGTCTGGTTGAATTTACAACATCACGTTCATTAGGACAATCATTTATAATATATGGAAGATTTAGATGCGTTCAGAAATATAAGACAATTATTTGATGATATTAAATGATAAATCTACTTTACACATTATTGTATTGGTATAAATAATCTAACCGGTATTGAGTCTCTATTTCCCTTTAACATGTTTTTGTCATGTTATGTGTCCAGTCGTTTAAGATGTACTTCATACGAAATGGAAAAAGGCTTTGCATCAAGACAACTGCAAACAGTCCAAAGATATTCAAAATGAATTTAATCAAAGCATTCATGATAAACACTCAAACGCGAAACTTAACAGATTTCAATGAAAATTAAGTGTATTGAAGTTTAAAGCAAAGTTTAATATATCCAGGCTTTCTGATTAAACCGCCTTTCGTGGGCGCCATTAAATGACCGCATGCGATAACTACGGTGAATGGCGAAGATTTAATATTTACCTGAACATTTTCTATTCGGTGAGTCATAGCATTAACATTAAACATAAAACAGTTCTCAACAAATTTTTGCTCAACAGGAGCTCGTCAAACATAAGGGTCGCTTATCAATAATGAATATAAGCAGAGTTTAAAAGTAAAAAACCTATTATAAGATGGTTTGCGCTTCGGTGTTTTTATTTTAGAAGGGTCGGGGTTGATATTGAACGTATAAAACATGTACCCTTTTTAAATTGCAATTTCCGCACGTTAATTTTCCTGCATATTTACATAATATTTATTAAATTATTGTTTTCATAGGAGTATACACCACTGAACACCAATGACTAGAATCACGTAGTTCTTCAGACGAATTCTAAGTATATTACTTTAAACTAGAGATGGGACCGAATATTCGAATATTCGAAAATCGGCCGAATATTCTAATTCAACATTCATATTCGAATATTATATTTTAAAGCAAAGATACTTCCAAAAAAGTTATAAGTACATGTATTAAGTTGCAGTTTTTGTTTCCATTATAAGTCATTGCTTTCATAACAGCTTCTATCGATGAACGAGATGATAATTGGCAGAAGGGAAGGTATAAGGAAAGGAACCAATCGTCATTTTGCTATCAATACATATTTATGCAATATGTACAAACTATTTTCTGAAAATCAGTCGAAAATGAAAGTAAATTCATGTAAAACATTTACGTATATTTATAAACATTTAACAATCTGTGTTTTGACAGGCTTTTTAACCTCAGCGGTCAATTGTATAAACAGTGGTTAATATTAATTTTAGTAACTTGATTACCGCAGCTACTTGCATAGTTATGTTACCGCAATATAAGTGTATTTGTATAAACGATGGTAACTTAGTTGTAACATAACCTTTGAAATTCGTTGACTTACCACCGTGAAATTACCAACAATGCAACCCTGAAAATGACGTCGTTTTCGCGCAATTTGTCATACGAACATTGTCCAATATTGCCGCACTCTGGCACAATAGAAATAAGCGAAAAACGGGCTAAAACTTTTAGTGACCGAGAGGTGGACGTTTTTAAGAACTTAATGAAAGAATATCTTCATAAACTCAATGCAAACCCTCAGCGGCCACTGGTTAAGTAATAAGCCAGAAACTTAGTTAAAGACTTTATTCAAAACCCCATTAAATCTCAAAATAAACGATTATTTTGTAAAATTTTCGTAAAACAAAGTTAACCCATACAAAATCAGTATTCATTAAAGCAATAGCCAACATGTTAACGCTAGATGTGGCATGGTTACATAGGTTTAACAAGATACATAGTTACCAGATCACATCTAGCGTTGAAATTGTGGCCATTATATACGGAACACTGATTAAGTATGGGTAAACTTTATTTTACGAAATAATTAACGAAATATTCGTTGATTTTGAGTGTTAATGGGGCTTTAAAAGGATCTGTCTGGTTATGATGTTTACGCATTGAAGCACAATACTCATTAATTCATCGTGATGATAAATAAATATTGTGGTTAGTCTACATTAGCGACACGGTAATTCACATGGAACGAAGTAGGGTGCAATGAAGCAATAACACGAAACGAACACATACTTTTAAAATATGTTGTCACAAGATTTGTAATCGAATCCCGGGTAAATACAGTTTGTGCTTTTGTACATAACTTCACAAAATTTATGATCGAATCCCGGCTGTATAAAGTTTGAAGCAATTAAAGTGTGCGTTTTGCAACACTGCGTTTTGCAAGAGAGAATCGATATTTGAAATATGAAATGAGTAAAATAGACATAAAATAATTCTTTGGAACGAAAGCACATGCATAAAATATCACATTAACCGAAGTTTGTATTTAAATAGCTTATATATATTTAATGGTTATGCCATTAAGCATTAAATATTGGGGACTTAAAATGATAACTTCATTCGTTTCAAATTACCGAATTAATATACGTAACATCACTAACATTATGCTTCAATTAAGATTAATTCTTACATAGTTGATAAGTTTAGTTATTGTTTTGTTCACTTAGCTTACTGTACCTTTAATATATTGAAGAGAACAGAAAACAGAACAAGTTTGAACATGCTGATTTTTCCTCACGAATGGTTCACCTTTAAATCTTAAATGAAGTCTAACGAGCTGTCTACGCGCCTGTAAAGTTAAACTCGAGCAGTAGAACTGGGTTGTCAATAGGGGGCAATAAAGGGATTAGCGATAAGCCACACAGAGCTTGAATAGCGAATTTGATTGTGAAATTATAGAACGTTTTTACGAATATCTTACGTTTTTACGAATATCTTAACACATGTTTTCATATCGGGACGCCGGAACAATCACTCAACTCGCGGGACTGTATGTTTTCATTCCGTTATCCATATATCAAATCAATGATTATCTTATCATAATTTAATTTATCAAATCTAAATCGATTGAATCGTTCTTGAATCGTTTTTTATTCCAGAAAAAATAGCGCAACAAAAAATCAATTATAAGTATTGAAATAAATTAGAATTACGGTAATGTGTTTTCCTGAAATATCTTACATCTTATGAAACTAAACATTTATTTTAAATAAGAGCATAGTTATCAATGGTCTTAACAAAAATATACTATATCCTGTTTTTTAAGCTGCACATAAGATACGATTTATAATGGTATTTGTGGCAGTCAGGAATCGTTGCTTGCTCCGGACGGTCCTAAGTTCGGACATTTTAAAAGAAGGTTTAAAGATCGAATATTCGAATATATTCGAATAATGACAAACGAATATTCGAATATCATTTCCAGTATTCGTTCACATCCCTACTTTAAACAATTACTCAACATTAATGTCGCTTATGTGTTGTTAGCACAGGCTCAGAATTATGTTTCACATCCGAATGAAGCTGTCGTTGGATGACAACACGGGCTGCATCGACAGCAAATAATAGCTTTGTTTTATGCTTATAAAACTGTTGATAGTTATGTGAGGGACAAAATACCTGGACCTATATGGACTTTAAAATAACATTATTATTGTCACCATGTAGTTGAACGTGTTGTTTTTGTTTGCCAATGGACACTTGTTTTATACACTTATCAAGCACATTTTTAAATTGTATCTGACTACCTGTTCATATTCTAATTTTATTAATCAGATTCCATATGGATAAGGTTGAGTGATAGAGTGTGCCGGTCAAACTGCGTTTTGATGAAAAATTGATAAATTCTAAAAGAACGCAAAAATAACCAATAATATAATTTGTGTATACAATATAGTGGGATTAAAGTAATGACACAAGAAGATGCAGTCCTTAAATTATAATTTGGAATGTTCTGAAGCATGATGTATTTTTTTAAAGGTATGTCTTCCACGGTTCCTGCTGCTTATAATAATCTCGCGAAATCAAGGTCAACGCCAATCGAAGACAGCTACGCTGAAAAACAGAATCGAAAACGATCAAACCCTCTGGGTGAAAAGTTGATTATAAACTGGTATATATGGTCAATAAAAGTGAACCACTTAAGAAATATTTAACAAAAATCTTGGCCAGTGATCGAGCAGTTACCAATAAAGCGGACTTCGTAATGTTCACTTTTTCATATCTTGGAGGGTTTGCTTAGGATGTCACTTAAAGGAAAAAACGGTCCGTGGTGTTGTTTGCTATTTCTTATATATTATACCGCTTAAATAAAAAAACTAAAATGAATTGGAACAGGTTTATCGCTTAATAGGTTGAACGCTAAATAAAACAACCAAAACTACAGTTTGCATTTAACGTGTGAACACAATTAATATAGGACACAAATAACAGCTCATAAACTGTGGACCGTACATTTATCTGAAAACTAAGCGAATCGAAACCTACCGCTGTTTGTCAAAACGCTTAATAAGTTCATGAAATGTCACTTAAAAGAAAAAAAGAAAGCAATCGTAACATTTTACAATGTTTTCTCATGAACATCTCAAGAACTATTTCAATTATTAACACAACAATAATTTTATACTATACATTTGAGTATAACCTTTAAATAATTATACTTAAAAAAAAAACATGACAAAATACATGATGAAGTTTATGGAAACGGAAGCTATGTATGTTCAATAAAAACATGTACCTTAACGCATGCAAAAATGCGCTTATGAATATCTCCGGAACGCTTTTAGTTAAAATCACAAAGTTTACTTCTGATTATAGATTTGGATTTCACCATAACTGTTATGCTTTAATCTTTATATTTGAAAATGAAATAGTCAATTTGTTCGCAAAGGCATTACAGAAAGGTAAACTTTAAAAAGAGACAACTCGGACTTTAATAGTACGTATTATCGCTTAATATTGCGACAGAAACACGTACAGTGTACTATATGTGTATTTTATGTAGTTGTTATATCACTTTAATTTATTAAAGCTGTCATGTTTCTCTTGTACAAAATTAGTGTGTGCGAAGTCATAAAATCATGTTAAATGGTATCAAGCGGACGTAGACGTCAAAGTCTCGCTGTTCATCAGAGATAACACAGGGCCGCGAGATAAGACTGGATCTCCATTGATTTTTATAATCTTGTTGTTTTTTATCCAATTATTCATCATTTCTCATCTCCAGACTTTATTCGTATTTTAAAAACCTGACCTTGCAAATTTTCCTTAAATGCCTAGACTAAAGAATGCATGGCAACTATATGTATCCCTTGTTTTTTTCTTCCAAAGCAGCACATATCCTAGGCTGCCATTTTTTTCATATGCCAAAAAATATCATCTATAAGCCACATGAAATTAATCAGTTTTTCAACTGAAGTCAACCCACTCCCCCTGATAACAAAATATTAAAGCTTGTAATCGCAAGTAAAAACGAACCATTTTCACATTTGTGTAAAACGCATTTAAATTTAAACATAATAGCAACATTTTGATGTAAGTATTATTTAAAATTTTGCCACGTGTGTGCACTCCATTTAGCTTAAAGTCTTCCATTTCCTCTTCTTGCCTTTAAATACATTTAACAAATGTTTGCCGACATAGCGTTATCAGACGAATTGGTAATGATTTTATATTTAAATATAATTGGTAGAATTGGCTATTTCAGAAAATCTCAGGAGAACATTCCCGTTCAGGAAAGGACAAGATACCTTAATTTTTCCAATTAGAATATATTTCCAAGCATTTAAGGGCTTAACCCAAATTAATAAAAAATAAAACTATTCATTAAAACAATCCGGCGCGGGGGGAAATGGACCGGGCTTGCGATGAAAAATAAGTTATTATGTGACGAACATCTGATAAATTAGTAGTGGTCCTATTTAGAAATTTTTCTCTAAGTGGACTAAAAGTTTAACGGAGTGCTCCTTCTGAATATTTGTATTCGTCAGATAGGAAAAGGGTTTTTCTACTACCCCGCACGTGTGATATCACGTTGATATCACATTAAGACAAAAAAAGCTTTAACTAGACATTTCATGTACGTGCACTGTTTAAATATAAGCAGTGTATTCCTCTATGCTGATATGGGTCCAGTGCAGGTTAGCATTACAACACCTTAAAGGCCCTATAAGGTGACAAATCCAATTATTATGTATTTAAACTAATTTTAATTTTTACCGGATTTCAGTTACTCTTGCATACAAAATGCTAATAACACAGCTTAGTTGCAACGTTGTCAAGAATTATGGAAGATATACCCGTTTCATAATTGGAAGAAATGTTTACAACGTTGCAACTAATGTGGTGTGTAGCCTCAAAGCGTTGACGTATGCTACCAATAGCCGAAAGGAAATTCAATTATAATTCTATTTTATTTAAACAACTTTTTACCAGCAGCAAGTAACTTATTTGATCACTACAAACGTTTTAACCATTAAGAAGAGACCTCCTTTGCGAGTGATACCGGAAAACGTTGAAAATCAACAATATATTTATGGTGACCTGAGTCACTTTCACTTTCCGGAGTAAACAGTGATGTAAATAAACTGTTTGTTGGTAAACACCATCAAAACAAGTTGAATTGCTCATTTTTGGGGGGTAATGTCCAATAGCATATATATATATATATATATATTTTTTGTTTTTTGATAACCCTTATAAATAAAATATGAAAAAATATTAAAAAATCGGTAAATAATAACGGATCGTCACCTTTATAGGGCCTTTAACACACTACCCTAGATTTATGGAGCGGTTTCATATCAAAAAAATAACAAGACTAGGCCCTTAACTATCACAAATATAACGATACTGGCCTAAGTAACCTTTTGGTGCTAACGCCTGGATACGCACACGATCCTGATACGTCTAGAGTAGGTGTCGCTCGTATATCGAGTTTCCATTGTCGATATATAAGTTAAACATACTTCATAAGGCTATTCACTATCATCTTCAAGTTGATGACATGTTATTTAGGCGATTGTAAATTCATACCAACGAGCAATAATCAAGGCTTAAAAGGTGAATTTAACACTTCACAGCGAAACAACTAACGGATAGGCCGATAGGTAAATGAATTTAACAATTCACAGCGAAACAATTAACGCCTAGGCCGATAGGTAAATGAATTTAACAATTCACAGCGAAACAATTAACGCCTAGGCCAATAGGTAAATGCATTTAACACTTCACAGCGACACAATTCACGGATAGGCCGATAGGTAAATAAATTTACCACTTCACAGCAAAACAATGAACGGATAGGCCGATAGGTAAATGAATTTACCACTTCAGAGCGAAACAATTAACGGATAGGCCGATAGGTAACATTTAACGGATAGGCCGATAGGTAAATGAATTTAACACTTTACAGCGAAACAATTAACGGATAGGCCGATAGGTAACATTTAACGGATAGGCCGATAGGTAAATGAATTTAACACTTCACAGCGAAACAATTAACGGATAGGCCGATAGGTAACATTTAACGGATAGGCCGATAGGTAAATGAATTTAACACTTCACAGCGAAACATTCAAAGGAAAGGCCGATAGGTAAATGAATGTAACACTCCACAGCGAAACAATTAACGTATAGGCCGATAGGTAAATGAATTTAACACTTCACAGCGAAACAATTAACGGATAGGCCGCTAGGTAAATGAATTTAACACTTCACAGCGAAACAATTAACGGTTAGGCCGATAGGAAACAATTATCGGATCGGCCGATAGGTAAACAATTAACGGATAGGCCGATAGGTACACAATTAACGGATAGGCCGATAGGTATATGATTTTCATCATTATATGAGCCTCCCTCTGTAAAAAGGGAGCATGTGCGTAAAGTGCTTAAAGTGTTTTTCCTAATTTGGCCTGTGCAGTTAACAGGGACGACACTTTCCGATGCAATGGTATTTTTTTGTTTAAAATAGTTTACAATATGTTTAATTTAAACAAGACAAACAGTAAAAAGGTATTTATCACACATATATCTTTACACCGGATGCGTTATTTAAAAAATCAGACTGTTTTTTAAATATAACACGTAAACAATCATTTAAGTCAAATTATATTCCATATGGGTGTATAATTCTTCATTCAACAGTGTGCGTGTCAACGAAAACACATTCATACACGACGCTGTGTTGATCTACAATAACACCAACTCGTCAATTACATAAAACAGCAACAAAGACATAAATCAAATCAAAACACAACATATAACTTCCAAATGAACGTGAAATGTCAAGTTATTTGGATCTGTTGTAGTATTTACTTTGCTCAGAGAGAAAAAATAGTTTTTTACTTAAGATGCTATAACACTATTGGCAATTTTTTTATTGTAAGCAAAAGAGTTTTGTGACTAGTTATTGAACAATGGAGCTGTTCAGAGATCCATAAAACCGTTGCATTGCCTTTAATTCGTATGTGTTACGTGTTTTGTGCTATAAATATTACATTTACGCTTAGTATAATTAAGCGGTATTGTTACAGGCTTTAACTGTTTGAACTAACTGTAATAATATCGGTGTTTCTATTTACGGTTACATCATGATGTATCCACAGCATAACTTTCTTATACACATTTGCCGGCATGCAGTCCAATACAATATTATGTTATTTTATATTTGATTAATATCTCATGATCCTCTAACTTTTAGGTTAAACCTAACATGTATGACATATTTACTTTCTTCAATACAACAGTCAATTTATCATAGTAGATGCAAAAATGATATATGCAATATCATTGTCTATGTAAAAAAGCCTAGCCAAATAAAACACTTAAGAGGTCATGAATTTGAGTCCGAAATGGATGCACACGTTTATCTTCTAGACACATTTTAAAACTCCCATCACAGTGTGCATTCAGTTTCAAATTCACACCCAATGCGTAATCATTCAAACGAATTCCGGATATAAAATTTATGCAAAGATAACGCAAATTAAAACATCGAAAAATTACTTAGACACGATTTTGGTGAAATTAGATACCATCCCAAACGGAGATACGGCTATTATGAAGAAGTTTGTTTCATTTAGCCGATTGCATGTCAGTGTTTAATTAGGATGTCAAATATTTATCTGCAAATGTCATCCTCGAGTATACGTAGCCAGTTCTGTGAAAAGAGGGTTTAAGGCATGTGTGTGAAGTGTCGTCCCAGATTAGCATGTGCAGTCCGCACAGGCTCATCAGGGAATACAATTTCCACCTAAACTATATTTTCGTCAAGAAAGGTCTTCATTTTAACTAGCAATACAATGATAAGAGAAAGTGTCGTCCCTGACAGGCAAATCTGTGACGACACTTCACGCACATCCAACCAGACGCACATGCATTTAACCCCCTTTCCATATAGATAGACTCGTATCTTGCAAACAAGCAATACGTGTTTTATTGTCATTATGTTTGTTCTCCTATCAAATAATCGTTCTTGCAATAAAAAAAAACATCGTTAAACGAGTAAATTGAAAACAAATGAATTTGATTGCGTACATAAGCATATAGTGTTGGCGCCGTTAGATATAGGCGGTTGTTCATTGCGTAAATGCGTTTCGTATTTAATGTGTATTCCCTTTTTTCCATACAATTCGACACGATAGCGATACCAGATCATTGCCGTATATTTAATCATATGAGTGAGGACTTCAATCTTTTTAAGCCTCATTCTGAGAAAAGGGGGTTTAATGCATGTGCGTAAAGTGTCATCCCAGATAAGCCTCGGCAGTTCGCACAGGCTAATTAGGGACGACACTTTCCGCTTTTATGATCTTTTTTATTTAAAGAAAGTATATATTGTGCATAAATTCAGTTAAGGCGGAAAGTGTCGTCCCTGGTTATTTATATTATATTTACGAACATCATATAGACACATGAACAGTGGGGACTGAAATCTATGAATATCACAAGCATTCAAGTTACCTTTAATTGTTCAGATTTATGGGAGCTTTAACATTAATTATCTGATCAGCGAACCGTTACATGTCGGTAAAAGCAATTTATGTCTGAATAGCAAAATGTTCAAAAACTTCATTTAAGTATCCATTAAGTCAACACTGGTAGCTGCACACTGAAGTAGTAAAAACCGTACGTATAGAGTGTGATATTTATAGTATAGAGTTGCAACCAATTTAACGTTAAGTTAGCGTTCGGTTGTTAATTATATTTAGAATCATGATTGGCGACAAACTATCATTTAAAATGAACTTTTTACACTTATTGTACAAAAATGGTTTATCAAAATCGGTTATGTCGATTGAACATATTTAGCTTATAGCTAATGACGAATGCCCCTATAATAAGGCAGACCCTGAACTGGAGTCCAAAATGTAGATACATTATAGCTAATAACGAATGCCCAATAAGACAGACCCTGAACTGGAGTCCAAAATGTAGGTAAGACAGACCCTGAACTGGAGTCCAAAATATAGGTAAGACAGACCCTGAACTGGAGTCCTAAATGTAGGTAAGACAGACCCTGAACTGGAGTCCAAAATGTAGGCACATTATAGCTAATAACGAATGCCCCTATAATAAGACAGAGCCTGAACTGGAGTCCAAAATGTAGGCACATTATAGCTAATAACGAATGCCCCTATAATAAGACAGAGCCTGAACTGGAGTCCAAAATGTAGGCACATTATAGCTAATAACGAATGCCCCTATAATAAGACAGAGCCTGAACTGGAGTCCAAAATGTCGGCACATTATAGCTCATAACGAATGCCCAATAAGACAGACCCTGAACTGGAGTCCAAAATCTAGGCACATTCATATACTTTTAAAATACTTCATTATGCAGCAAACCTGAGGTATCCTATGACTTATTTCTATTGAAGTTTTTTTGTAACATTAAATCAACCAAGCGCCGATCATAAAATCTATAATGCACTAAAAAATAACAAATTAAGGTGTACTGTAACACCCTAGTCGTGAAAAACCCATGGCACAGACGCATTTTGACACAGGCGGTCGTTTAATCTGTGGGTGAATTTCTTATTGTGAGTGTAATTTTAATGCAGTACTGGTTAACGGGTTTGGGCAATTATTCTATTGAAGCTAACGTCATTTAATACTCACGCCTTGTTGTCTGCATTTAAGATATTTAAAAGAAAATGTGAGAAATAAACGTGCCCTATTTAGACGTCCTTTTCCTTAAGTGTGAACTTAAAAATAACAAACCATTGTTCAAGACAAAAGTAGATTTTAAAAATATTTTTTAAAGTGTATAATATTACATGTATAATCTCATTTGATACAATGAGGCCGATGTGATTTACCATTCATTGCTTGTTGCCTCTATCGATCACACTAAATCCCACTCTCCACGCAACGTTGTCGTTTAATGCCCTCACATACAATCTCTGCCATCACAAGAAAATCCTACCAGATGTAGTAGGATTTCTTGTTTTTTCAAGTATTACATTATGAAAATTAGCATCAAATGATTTATATTTTGAAAAAAGTGTATAAGTTTAGGTTCATACTATTTTTTTACCTTAATAAAAAAGTACAAAATAACAACGGGAACTTAATTGTACCAAGTGGCTAGGCTATCATCACGTGGTTGGTTATGAAGGCAGGAATTTGATACAGCTATGCCGGTTCCAGTCGAATCACTGCGCGGTGGTTGAATTTATCCATGAAAGAGCTAGAGCACGAGAATGCGACCGTCTAGCCCAAACACTATGCAAAGAGGATCTAACGCGTATATAGTTTGGTGATTTGTATTAGTGCAAGGAAAGCGACGAAATTTGCTGCTGCAAAAAAAAAGATTGAATATTGATGTCCGCCCACATTTGACCGTCTACCCAAACACTTATCCAACAGGATACCACGACTATACAGTTCTGTGGTCGTGGGATATTTGAATACATGCAAAGAAAGCGTCGCAATTTGCTGTAAACAAACTATGTGGGGTATTTGAATGATTGCAAAGTAACCGACGCAATTGACTGCACAAAACTATAATATTTGATTTAATATTAATGTCTGCCCACGGTATAGAGTCAAGCGATGTGTTATAATAATGTATTTACATTCTTCGATACGTCATTAAAACTGCAGAAATGCTTCTGTTTATCATCATCGAATAATTGAAATTGTTTTTTGTATATATGTATATATATATATATATATATATATATATATATATATATATATATATATATATATATATATATATATATATATATATATACATCGCTCTGTGAAAAGGAGGTTTAATGCATGTACGTAAAATGTCATCCCAGATCAGCCTGTGCAATCCGCACAGGCATATCAGCGACAACACTTTGCGCTTTTATTGTATTGTCCGTTTAAAGAAATACTCTTCTTGACGAAAATCCAGTTTAGGCGGAAGGTAACGTCCATGATTAGCCTGTGTGGACTGCCCAGGCTAATATGGGACGGCGCTTTATGCACATGCATTACACCTGCTTTTCTCACAGCGCGGCAATATTTGGCAATCAGATGAGCACAAAGGCATGTTAACGCAGTTTTTATACTTATTATGAGCACGCAGAGTTTACGCGTTTTGATATGTTCCTTTGTGATTTACATGTTTGACATATACTCCAAATGCAATTCTTGAAAGATAACTTGTTGTCAATTAGATGTCGGTTTTAAAAGAATGTGCACATGCTTTGTTTTAAATTAAATCCAAAAATACGAATCATGACTGATCCTTACGCTTTAAAGATGATTTGAACTTGAAATTGATAACACCAATAAAAATACATTCTACCTTCGTAACCACAATCCATAAACGTTCATAATCATTTTTATAACCAACGAGCCATGAAGAAACGTTGTTTAGCTATGCTTATTGCATTTATGTCACTTACAATTGGTTTATTGCACTTACACAAACGTATAACAAACACAATCGGAAAGTATAATATTTTCATAAATTATTAGATAAAAGCTGCGCAGATGTAAACCCCAAATCATTCGTATGATTGTCCAAATAGATATTTTTAAACTCGTCACATATAGCTATGGTCAAGAAATGAGTTATCCGATAAACAAAGAGGACACACATACACAGAAACTTGCCGTTTTATGCGTTTGGAATTCGTCGAAAGAATATCTTTCTTACAACTACGCCTACTTTTACTTAGTTATCTTAACCATATTGTTTTATGATTCTTGTAATATTTAACTCTTTGTTTTCAAGAAAACGGAAGGACACGATGGGGGAACAGTTTCATATAAAGTGCAACATTTTGTAAGGAACGCAGCATACTTCTGGGCGTAAAGCCAATAATTTGTTTTACATTTTCTTGCTATAGCTTAAACAAATTTATATTTTGACGATATTATTAGGTTTTTGAATTGTTATTGATATTTAATGTGGAGAAACACTTTGACGTAAATCTGAGTTAAGCAGTTGAACTATTTAAACATTATTCACCAAACTTGCCCTTTTTCCGATTAAATTGTATGAGAATTTTTTAAACGGTCGATCACTTTATATTATGTATCAACACCATTAAATTTTTCTAAATTTCTTACCGGTTTTGTGTCTCCGTTTTCCTTTTTATTCTTATTTCCCATTTTCCTAGTCCTGTCGTTTGTATATGGAATACGTACGCAATAGCCAAAGCCTTTACAGATAAACAATTACACTTCGTCCTAAGATTCGCAGAATAATTAAAATCAAAACACTCACATGCACAAACAATATTTGTATTGAAGTTAAAGACTACGGTTTATATATACAGGCCGCAATTCAAGATTACGCCGATTTTCTCGATTCGGTATGTGCTTCGAACATTTACGTCGAATGACGGAATTTAATATTCAGTGAGGCATAACGTTAACACAAATAAGTCCACGTAAAGCAATCCTACCATAACGTTTTACCGTGAGTCTTTTACTGTTGTAAGAATTGACCTTCAGAGTGAATAAAGCGTTAAATAAAATTGAAAAGATAAACTACATCATGTTTGCGGTGTACTGGATTTACTACGGAGGGTCGATTCATGCGTTGAATAAAATTGAACAGATGAATTAGATCATGTTTGAAGTGTGCTAGATTTACTACGGAGGGTCGATTCAATTCGTTGATTACAAAGGACGGTCGCATTATGGATAATGTAAATGAGTCGCGCTCTGTGAAAAGGTGGTTTAAAGCATGTGCGTAAAGTGCCGTGCGCACAACTAATCAGGAACGAGACGTTCTGCTTTTATTTTATTCTTCGTTTATCCAAATCGAAAATCCATTTTAGGCGAAAAATTGTCGTCACAGATTAGCCTGTGCTGATTGCACAGGCTTATCTGGGACGACACTTTACCCACATAAAGTAAACCCCCTTTTCATAGAGCCCCTCTAAGATAATTATGGATGGTGCAAGCTAAATTTTTTTGTGTGAATTGATATAAAAAATGGAACTTTTTCTATGTATGTGAGAATGATATCTTAGTTGGTGGTTGAACACGAACAACGCAGATACAACCAAATAGTAACAAAGATCGGTTATCGGTTTGTATAGTCTATCAGCACCTACATAAATACAAGAAATCTTAAAAAACTGTATACTTAACGGTTTAATAGAGCCTGTATACCTGTGTCAGACCCTGTATACCAGGGCCAGTATACTAGAGCCTGAATACTAGAGCCTGTTTACTCGAGCCTGTATACAAGAGCCTGTATACTAGAGCCTGTATACAAGAGCCTGTATACAAGAGCCTTTATACTAGAGCCTGTATACTAGAGCCTGTATACTTATATCCTGTATACTAGAGCCTGTATACTAGAGCCTGTATACTAGAGCCTGTATACTAGAGCCTGTATTATACTAGAGCCTGTATACTAGTGCCTGTATACGAGAGCCTGTATACCAGAGCCTGTATACTAGAGCCTGTATACCAGAGCCTGTCTATTAGAGGCTGTATACTAGAGCCTGTATACTAGAGGCTGTATACTAGAGCCTGTATTATACTAGAGCCTGTATTATACTAGAACCTGTATACTAGAGCCTGTGTTATACTAGAGCCTGTATTATACTAGAGCCTGTATACTAGAGCCTGTATTATACTAAAGCCTGTATAATAGAGCCTGTATACTAAAGCTTGTATACCAGAGCCTGTATACTAGAGCCTGTATACTAGAGCCTGTATACTAGAGTCTGTATACTAGAGCATGTATACTAGAGGCTGTATACTAGAGGCTGTATACTAGAGCCTGTATTATACTAGAGCTTGTATACTAGAGCCTGTATACTAGAGCCTGTATTATAATAGAGCCTGTATACCAGAGCCTGTATACTAGAGCCTGTATACTAGAGCCTGTATACTAGAGCCTGTATACTAGAGCCTGTATACTAGAGCCTGTATACTGGAGCCTGTATATTAGAGCCTGTATACTAAATCCTGTTTACTAGAGCTTGTACACTAGGGCTTGTATATTAGAGCCTGTATACAAGAGCCTGTATTATACTAGAGCCTGTATACTAGAGCCTGTATACTAGAGCCTGTATACTAGAGCCTGTATACTAGAGCCTGTATACTAGAGCTTGTATACTAGAGCCTGTATACTAGAGCCTGTATAATACTAGAGCCTGTATACTGGAGGCTGTATTATACTAGAGCTTGTATACTAGAGCCTGTATACTAGAGCCTGTATACCAGAGCCTGTATACTAGAGCCTGTATACTGGAGCCTGTATTATACTAGAGCCTGTATACTAGAGCCTGTATACTAGAGCTGTATACTAGAGCCTGTATACTAGAGCCTGTATACTAGAGCCTGTATACTAGAGCCTGTATTATACTAGAGCCTGCATTATACAAGAGCCTGTATACTAGAGCCTGTATACTAGAGCTGTATACTAGAGACTGTATACTAGAGCCTGTATACTAGAGCCTGTATACTAGAGCCTGTATTATACTAGAGCCTGCATTATACTAGAGCATGTATACTAGAGCCTGTATACCAGAGCCTGTATACTAGAGCCTGTATACTAGAGCCTGCATTATACTAGAGCCAGTTTACCAGAGCCTGTATAATAGAGCCTGTATAATAGAGCCTGCATTATACTAGAGCTCTTATACTAGAGCCTGTATACTAGAGCCTGTATACTAGAGTCTGTATACAAGAGCCTGTATACTAGAGCTTGTATACTAGAGCCTGTATACTAGAGCCTGTATTATACTAGAGTCTGCATTATACTAGAGCACGTATACTAGAGCCTGTATACTAGAGCCTGTATTATAATAGAGCCTGTATACTAGAGCCTGTATACAAGAGCCTGTATACTAGAGCCTGCATACTAGAGCCCTGAACTAGAGCCTGTATACTAGAGCCGGTATACTCGAGCCTGTATACTATATTCTGTATACTTGAGCCTGTATACTAGATTCTGTATACTTGAGCCTGTATACTAGATTCTGTATACTTGAGCCTGTATACTAGATTCTGTATACTTGAGCCTGTATACTAGATTCTGTATACTTGAGCCTGTATACTAGATTCTGTATACTTGAGCCTGTATACTAGAGCCGGTATTCACCAAACAATTCTAAGTCTAAGAATATTTTTTTTCTTTCAAGTCAAATATTCTTTAATTACTTTTAGTTTGACTCAAACATGGTACTTACCACCTCTATATACAGCATTCGTCATTAATAACATGCTTTACCTTGTTTTCAATGTAATACAGACATTAGTAAAAAAAACTTATATAACACATTTGTAATACAACATTTTAAGCGTTTTCATTGGCCACAGAATCAATGACTAACCAATCGCATGGCTTTATTTTGGTAAAATGACGTCGTCAACATGAAATGACGTCACGATAGTAAACAAATTTTAGATCTATCAGCATTTGTTTGGTCAATTTATAATATGTATTTTATTTAGTTAAAAAGCATGTGATTAAAAAGATCTGACACTCGTTGTCATATCATATCATATTTTATTAAACTCGTCCTGGAAATTCGTTAGTAAGCTCGCCAAAGGCTGGCTTACTCACAAAATCCTAAACTCGTTTAATAAAATATGGTATGATATGACAACTCATGTCCGATCATATATGTAGAACATTTTGTTAAATAAAATTAACGCCAGTGGAAGCATGTATATATTCAAACGCTTGACGTATTTGTCTTGGTTCTACGTCTATTCTTTATTCTTAAGTCTAAGCATGGGTTGGTGAATACGGGCCCTGATCGGAACGAGTGGTATTCAACTTAACCCAGTTATGCTAAGCGTCTCGAAAAAGGCCTTGGCAAATAGCATAGACCCAGATGAGATCAGGGTCTGCTCTGTTTGCTTATAGGAATTTCTGTAAGAAATATTCTTAATATAGAAATAAATATATCCGACATCTCTAATTTTGGAAATAAATTGACCCAATTTAGAAGGATGGGAGAGTACACTAGGCATAAATGTGTTAATTGCTGTTCACATGACACCTAAGCAGTTATGGAACATGAGACTTGAAGTTTTCGTTTATAATAAATTTAATTGCTTGTGTGCAATTTTGCACGAAATAACGTTTGTTTTGGAGGACACAAATTGCTAACAAATAGTTGATCAGGTTAAAAAGTGTGTTTCCTACATATCCGTATTCCTCTTTATGTATGTTAAGGGAAACAATTACATAGCTTAACGTCAATTTTAATGAGTTGATTGATTACTAAGTAAGCGGATATAATTGTTTGTCCACTAGGCATAAATGGGTTAACCAGTTACATACAATTTTAGTTTCCCGTGTTATAACCGTAAACACACTTTTCGATCGCGAATTAACCAAATGTTGTCATTTTTGTCGTTAACGAAATATGTATGTTTTGATTGATGATTATTTGTGTCGTGTTCTGAGAAAACTGGGCGTCATGCTTGTGCGTAAATTGTCATCACAGATTAGCCTGTGCAGTCTGCACAGGCTAGTCAAGGACGACAATGTCCAGTTTTATGGAATTTTACGTTTAAATGATGTCTCTTCTTAGCAAAAATCAAATTTTAGCAGAAAGTGTTGTCCCTGATTAGCCTGTGCGGACTGCACATGCTAATCTGGGACGACACTTCACGCACATGCATTATGCCCAGTTTTCTCAGAACAAGACTCAAATATTGACCAATAAACAACGATCTGAAGGTTGGATGCATGAAGTGCATCCTAGATACGTATTACAAAATGATTGTTGAGCTCATGTCGGTAGTATTTGCGATTTGTGATGCAGAAAAAGAAACGAGAGCGCAATCGTATTATAAAGTCGCAAAACAACGAAAAACCCATAAGTCGTCAGATGACCTTTGAACTTAGTCCGTAAAGAACATGATATTTTCCAATATATAAATAGGCTTTGTTAAAATGGGGTTAAATGTGCGTAAAGTGTCGTCTCAGATAAGCCTGTGCAGTCTGCACAGGCAAATCAGGGACGACACTTTCCGTTTGTATTGCATTTATAGTTTAAAGGAAGTCTCTTCTTGACGACAATCCAGTTTAGACGGATAGACTGCACAGGTTTATATGGGACGACACATAATGCACATACATTAAACCCTTTTTTGACCGAGAGAGGCTCGTATACTTTGCCTTTGATCTCAATTTAAACAAGCGTCTCAATCGATATGTATAAGAAGGTCTTAAAATTGTTTTGGTTTACATGTTAATGGTTTTCGAACCTGAGCGTTTATGTGAATAGCTTAGGACGAAATACATGTAGATATTAAACCCACGCAAAAATGGCCTGATTTCGGAGACGTGAAGCAAGGTTGTGAGTTTACCAAGCGTTACGTCTTAAAAGCACTTGTTCACAGATTGTCGTATTTTTGAAAATATATATTTGAATTAAATTTTTAACAAACCTGTAATATTTTTAAAAGTTTTAAATGACTGCGATTAAAAATTAAAAGAAAACATTACTACATCTGCTTGCCCTGAGGACCATAATAAGCAAAGACTAAGTCCCTTCTTCTGCTCGATTGGTCATTGTCGTCTCGGGTTCTACTTAAATGTACCCCCGATGCGCTTAATATACTAAAACGTACCCGGTCAGTTTAGACTGTACCCAAGTTTTGTTCCCGCCCAAAATCCGATGTCGTAAAACACGCTACGGAATACGGAACAAAATTCTCTTTGAACAAAACCTTCCTCAACATGCTTGTTTAAGTATGTGTTTCGATAATATAGAGGTGACTTATAGGTCCAATGGGCCGGGTGCTTATTTTATATGTATATGTTATTGATTGTATTATATGGAATGCACATGTCACTATAATAAACTATTTACTTACTTACTTACTTATTGAGGCCATTTAACAACATATTGAACATAAATATAAACATAATTAATTTTTTTAAGCCGATAACGACCAATTTAGCGTTAGAATTTCCGGGTACGTTTGAGTATGTTTTCCGTACCCGGGGTACATTTAAGTATACTTAATAATACTCGGGGTACATTGAAGACGTACCGGAGCCGACAATGAGCAATCGAGCCCTACTACAAGATCACACAGGATTTAAAATCAGACATGTGATTAAAACGTTGTGTCGGTAATACACGTTTTTTTTTCTTCGTTTGATCGATGAAAAGCGTTACGAATGCTTAATAATGTTTTATAACTGTTATTTTTCAATAAACAAAAACTGTTTTAACATTTAAGTTGTCTGGAATGTTATTTTGATTTTTTGGATATACCGGTAATATATACATTCAATCATTTTTTATCATAAGATAATTTGTATTTTTTTGTCTGTGAACAAGTCAATTTTAAATACTAAAACAAAATATTTAATTGGGGATTTTTGAAAAACTCTGGGTTTGAATGGGAAAGTATCATATTTAAAAGTTGAGTCACACTGTCTGTTTGCGGGAACTCCACGCGGTTATCGTGTACCAAATACTGCTACTTGCGTGATTGTAATGGCCCGTAAAGTTTCACCTTTGTGAAACTTTTCAAATCGTCGACACAGGTCAATAACTTAAGCAACGCACTTGATATACCGTAATGACAAATGTCCGTGCAATGTTTAAATTACTATATTATGACAGTTTGCTATAAATGACCCGTGGTCAGTGGAGCTAAAAGTTGAATAATTTTATTTTTTCTGACAAAGTCAAACGTAAGGTAGTTTGAGCAGAGCACTTGTCTTGTATTTTTAAAATGAAGAGTGCAGTTCAGTGTTTGAGTTATTAGAAATACTAATCTAAGGATTCAGCTGGTAGGCAAATAAAACTTTATTCGTTTTGCAACTGTATGCAAAATTAAGAAATAAAGATTAACTCAATAAGGTTCCATCCACTGTTGTTTCAAAATTTTAAAATGTTGACATGAACATTTGCGTATCAGACACTACAATGTTAATTAATTCAATAAGTACCAAGTATATTACGTCATGTTACCATTAATGAGTTTAATTGATTACACTGGCAAGATTTATATAGTTCAATTAAATTACTGACGTGCGAAAAGTTGTCAATGAAATATTTTTTAAAGTTTACTGTGCCAGTAATATATTTCACATTCCTTAGCCAAGCCTGTGTTCCGCACATAACACTATTTAAAATACTATTCAAATAAATGAGCCTCGCTCTGTGAAAATGGAGTATAATGCATGTGCGTAAAGTGTCGTCACAGATTAGCCTATGCAGTCCGCACAGGTTAATCAGGGACGACACTTACCGCCTAAACTAGATTTTTTGTTAAGAAGAAACTTTCTTACTATAAAAGCTGAAAATATCGTCCCAGAAAAGCGTGTGCAGACTGCACAGGCTAATCTGAGACGACACTTTACGCATATGCATTAAACCCCCCTTTCACAGAGCGAGGTGCAAATAAATAAGAACAATCATATTGAGCGGCTATTATAAGTTCGTTTTCAATATTAACTAATTATACGATTTTAAATCATACCTAAAGTATGCCTGCTGATATATCAATTGGAAAATATTTGGATGTAAGAACATATAACTATGCCTTCCAATCACAGATAGTGAAAAAGAGACATCACTCGTGATAACGCAAGGGAAGTTACTTAGTTTTTGAAAAAGCCGTTGTTGGTAGAAACAGTTTCGTTCGATTTCTGTAAACGTATGATTGAGCACAAACAGAGGCATTTATTTATTTATTTGTTTATTTGACACGTTTTCTTATTGTGCCTGTTAAACGTATGATCTCTTTGATTCGCTACATGTTATTTTTCCGTTTGCAAGTAGGCGTCTATATGTATTCTTAAACACGAAATTAAGAAAACAAGCTTTTCAATTGATTCAGCCTCGTTCTGAGATAAATGGTCTTAAAGCATGATCGTAAAGTGCCATCCCTGATTACCGGTAGCCTGTGCAGTTCGCAAACAGGGACGACACTGTCCGCCTCGTTTCAAAGAGACCTTCTTTAAACGAAAACATCCATAAAAAGTGGAAAGTATCGTTCTTGATTTCCTAGTGCAGTCTGCACAGGCTAATCTGGGACGACACTTTAGGCACATGGCTTAAGCCCAATTTTCTTATAGAACGAGGCTTTATTAAAACGGTCAAAGGCTCGCCTAGCAACCGGGAGGTCATGGGTTCGATCCCCACTGTTGAGCGTTCTCAGATTTCCCCCGTAGACACCAAGTACTGGTTCTAGTCCCAGAAAACGGACTCGGGAGCGTTTCAAATAAGCATTTGGCTTCCTATGCAATCGAGCTAAAATAAAAAGTTTAAAAAAATGACTCGCTAATATCCGCCATTTTTATTTGCTACTTGTCCACTATCTGGGTCTAAAGATATTCCCCAGTCAATTCCGTACAACACGTGCTTGCTGGATCGCGAACAGGCACACATGAATATAAACAAAGCCGAAGGTTAGTAAAAAGAAGAGACTTTCTTTCTATAAAAGTTGAAAGTATCGTTCCAGATTAGCGTGTGCGGACTGCACTTCCTTTAAACAATACAAAAAATGAATCGCCTACACGTGTATAAAGACTTGTTTGGGACATTCTCATTTTTTTTTCTTACGAGCAAATATATGAATCAACATCCGCATTCACCGTTATACGTTGCAAACTACCAGATCAACATGTATTAAGGAATCTTTAAACGGGGTAGTCTATTAGATGAAAAGCGTTTATACATTTGAGCCTCGCTCTGTGAATAGGGGTTTAATGCATGTGCGTAAAGTGTGGTCCTATATTAGCCTGTGCAGTGCACACGGGCTTTTCAGGGACGACACTTTCAGTCTGTATTGTATTTTTTGTTGAAAGGAAGTCTCTTCTCATCAAAAATCTAGTTTAAGCGGAAAGTGTCGTACCTGATTAGCCTGTGCGGACTGCAGAGGCTAATCTGGGACGACACATTACGCAAATGCATTTTACCCCCTTTTCACAGACAGACAGGCAGACAGATAGACAGACAGACTAACAGAGAGACATACATACAGAGAGACATACAGACAGACAGACAGACAGACAGACAGACAGACAGACAGACAGACAGACAGACAGACAGACAGACAGACAGACAGACAGACAGACAGACAGACAGACAGACAGACAGACAGACAGACAGACAGACAGACAGACAGACAGACAGACAGACAGACAGACAGACAGACAGACAGACAGACAGACAGACAGACAGACAGACAGACAGACAGACACACAGACAGACAGACGGACGGACGGACGGACGGACGGACGGACGGACGGACGGACAGACAGACAGACAGACAGACAGACAGACAGACAGACAGACAGACAGACAGACAGACAGACAGACAGACAGACAGACAGACAGACAGACAGACAGACAGACAGACAGACAGACAGACAGACAGACAGACAGACAGACAGACAGACAGACAGACAGACAGACAGACAGACAGGCAGGCAGGCAGGCAGGCAGGCAGGCAGGCAGACAGGCAGGCAGGCAGGCAGGCAGGCAGGCAGGCAGGCAGGCAGACAGACAGACAGAATGCTCATTGTTTAATATGTCGTCGTTGTGAACAGTATTTAAGTTATATTAAGGTTTCAAAGTTCACCTACTCATACACATTTCCATTGCTTACTCACCTGATATAAACGGTTTTATTGAATAAGAAAACTGGTTCTGTTAAGCATAACGGGACGTATGCCCTCCCGGACGAATGCCCACCCGGACACTGACCCTCCCTATATTGTCATCAACAATAGACAGTGTTTAAGTTAGTTACAAGTAGTTACAGGGCAACTATGTGATTGTATATCATTTGTGTATTATTGGGTCGGTGTCCTTCATTTACTTAAATGAAATTGTTTGAGTTTGAGGTCATGACAGGTTAGGCTCCCACGAGTATAGGCTCTATCGCAATTGAAAGTGTACAGATTAATGGTATTGTAACTGTCAACATTCCTTTGGAATACAATGATGGGTGAATGAACATTTACCGGTACTTAGATAAATAATTGGGCCTCGCTCTGTGCAAAGGGGGTTTAATGCAAGTTCGTAAAGTGACGTCCCAGATTAGACTGTGCAGTCCGTACATACTAATCAGGGACGACACTTTTCGATTTCATTGTATATTTCGTTTAAAGGAAGAGACTCTTCCTGGCGAAATTCCCATTACGGCGGAAAAAGTCGTCCCTGATTAGCCTGTGCGGACTACACAGGCTAATCTGGGACGACACTTTACGCACATGCGTTAAACCCCCTTTTCACAGAGCGCGACTCAACTTCATGACTAATCCTGTAATACGTATTCTTGCCGCGATGCTTTTTAAATTATGGAAAATCGTTTGGTCTTTCTCTTTATTTCCGTTAATTCTGTTATTTTTAGAATAACTATATATTATCTTGTCAATTAATATTCAAAAACATTTGTTAATTGTTACTTTTTCAATTGACTATGTAACTGAAGAACCTATTTTTGTACACAAACACATCCACCGGAAAATACCATTTGCGAGAAGCTTAACCCATTTATGCCTAGCGTCTAGAAAAAAGCATGATGCGGCGTCTCATCAGGGTCTGCGCTGTTTGCTTCAAGGAATTTCTATAAAAAAATATTCTAAAATAGAAATAAATATACTAGACATCTCTAATTTTGGAAATAAATTTATCAAATTTAGAAGGTTGGGAGAGTCCACTAGGCCTTTTTGTGTTGCACTTTATATTCAAAATATATTTAAAGGAAAGTTGAGAAGCTGTTGAGTTAAGCCTTACCATCGGGTCTCCTCATGAAACCAGCCCCAACACACCCAACAGTGAAAAAGCTTAGTCGAACGCACGAGCTCACGTGCTCTAAACATTTCTGTTTCAGACCTGCATGAGCATGCATGCAGACACCAACTAGTACATTATTTCCTTCTTATCAAGATTGTAAAAACATTTTTATTCGCGGGGCACTTGATATTGTTGATTTCGTGTTTGGATCGAATTGATGTGTGCAATGAATAAAAGATCGGTTTGCTATATTACAACACCCGATTGTGAGTCATCATATAAAGTTACTAACACATACAAAGTATAAATTGGGGAAATATATTAACTACGTGTTATCACCAATAAATTGAAATATTGTAGTGTTTTTGTGATTTAATTGTTACTGCAAACAGGATGCCATTTTGTATCATACGTGCAGATAAATATGATCCATTTTATTTGCGTGTGACATCTTAATCCCCCTGGCGGTCCAAAACGAGGCCCCAATGTACTTTAACCCATGTATGCCCTGTGGACTCTCCCATCCTTGTAAACTGTATCAATATATTTCCAAACTAAGGGAAGTCTAGTATATTTATTTCTATATTTAGAATAGTTCGTACAGAAATTCCTTTAAGCAAACAGCGCAAACCCTGATAAGACGCCGGATCATGCGGCGTCTCATCTGGGTCTACGCTGTTTGTGTAGGCCTTTTTTCTAGACGCTAGGCATAAATGTGTTACTACGCTCGACGTACTAGTATAATATTCTGCTGCCCATCCACTAATTCTGTGTATTGGATTGTATCGTTTTCTCACATAGCAACGTTTTATGTGCAACGTAAATACTGTCCATGTTGCAAAGTTAACATTTTACAACGATTTAGTACTGCACTGCTTACTAAATTAACTTTATTTGCACCTTCAGTTCAACAGTTTGTTTATAATCGAGAAATTAGTAACTAACTTCGTTGTTTTTTCACGTGTTTTTTTATGTCAAATGTGTTTAATTAGGGGTGGATGGTTCACTGTCTAATTGACACTATGCAGCCAGACATTATCTCCTTCAGTGGCGTCCCCTATTTGCATAACACTACTTAACGCAATAAATGAAATGTAAAATCCGCGTATGAAAGCGCCGACGAAATAAAAAAATAAATGCAAAATAACCAAATTTCATGCAGGGGAATATTTATGTTTTATGTGTGTGAATGTCAGAGTTAATTTAAGGCAAGTCTTTACGACTACCCTATATGCTGAACTGCCCCTGTGACCTTTCAGGAGAAAATATTTAATTTTGAGCCAAAATAGGTTTAATTTATCGCGGCAACCCTGGTATAAACAAAAGAAATAATTTTGATCCAAATAAATCCCAGTGCACGATGGCCAATAAGACCTTAATGTTCACTGGAGAATATTCATGGTTTTACAAAATATTTTATATAAGCGACTGGTTATCAACATAAAGGTGCATGTTTCCATACTCCCCGTTGCGTTATCATTTTGTGATACTTTATTCAAGTTTGACAGCCATACACAGCATCAATCTCCTTGTATGAACAGAGCCCCTTCATTGCCGCCAGAACCTATAATGGCCCATTTCATCGCATTGGTCAAGTGTTCTAATGTTGTTAACCAGATGACGTAATAGTCCGCTCGATGGTTTTGATCAAGTGGTGTCACAATAAATCCAGGTAAGCGCCATTTGGTTTGAACCAGAACACCAAATACCACGATTCGTGTAACAGTCTGGCAACGTATCTACAGTTGCAGTAAAATGTTTTTATATGTGCGCTATACGTGAAGTCAATTGTACTTTGCGCTTGACCTAATCGACACATGGACATATAATAACGCAAACCCGATTAACGCAGTGATTGAAACATTTAACCCATTTATGCCTAGTGGACTCTCACATCCTTCTAAATTGGATCAATTTATTTCCTATATTAGGAATGTCTTGTATATTTATTTCTATATTTAGAATATTTCTTACAGAAATTCCTTTAAGCAAACAGCGCAGACCCTGATGAGACGCCGCATCATGCGGCGTCTCATCTGGGTCTAGGCTGTTTGCCAAGGCCTTTATTTCTAGACGCTAGGCATAAATGGGTTAAACATATGTATTTAAAGATCTTTGTTTTAACAAGTGTTTCTCAGGTGCTTCTCACATAGGTAAACACTGGTCAATCCCCGCTCCCTGCGAACGTGAGCTTTGTCGATGGCCACTATACCGGACACGTGGGATCTCCTCTGGGTTAAAAGGTTTCCACACCACATCAGAAGACCACTCACAAATGTAACAGCTTTCAGTAAAAACGAAATCGCTGTAAAATGCAGATATAGTTCAAAAGTCGTCCAATCTTTCATTAGTTTGGTAAATTGGTGTACGGACATAATCCCTGTGCCCACCAGCCCCGAGGTATTCACTCCGCCCCCCCCCCCCCCCCCGATGGTGTAATTTAAACTTATAATATATTTTAAAAGTTTTTTTTATATTTCTATTCATCATCGACATATTACAGCATACTAGTAGTACTGTGTCATCGTTTAATTTATATCATCAGTACATTCTATTTCAAGTCGTCTTCATTGTACAGGAAGCAAACTGCAAATTATTGAATGTGTATTTTATGTTGAACTTTATATGACACTGCTTTAATTGGCATGATTATATAACAACTTAAAATCACATCATCGACTGTAAAGGGATCTGTTCATGGAGTTTGGTATGTATTGGATTTCGTCATTAAATGCTTGCAATTGATAAATGTAAATATTGGAATTAAATAGCTCAAATAAACACCAAGAACACAATTTAAGAAAGACAAAAAGTAATACTCAACTGGGCTCGAACCACTGACCTTTGGAGTAAAAGTATATCCCTTAAACCAATCGGTCATCCGTTATCATACAGGGCATGCAGAGAGCGGAGTATTTTATACTTTATATTAGCAATCTTCGTAATGTCACAAAATATAACTATAACAACAGAACACTCCAAATTATTCAATCGTTTAGCGTTTGTAACGCTGTATAATGTTCAAGTTCTTAAATCGTTAAAAAGATGCGTATAATGGATACTTTAGAGCATGGAAAATGTTCAATATTACTGTTTCATCGCGGCAAATATCATAAAAACAACGAACATTTGCAAATCTGAAACAATTTTTTAAATATTGTCTTAACATGAAAAGGTCCCTTTAAAGAACGTGTTTATAGTGTACGGTGGAATAGATAAATCATGGTCACATAACCCCAAACCGGAACTCCTGTTTACAGGGTTACATGCAGTCAATTTGATATATAGCACACATTGTTCAGTGAATGCTGCCTAGGATTTGTAAATAGAATGCAAATGGTACGTTTTGGTATTAATTTGAATGTATATTTGTAAGCAATAAGAAAAAGAGCCATGTTTGTGCTCTACTTTTTCTGTTGATGGTTCCCGGCTTTGAAAGTAGGTCATAGTAATGAGTAATGAGTAAAAATGGTCGCCTCCACATGTGTCAAAACTGGTGTGCCTATTCTAAGGTAAATATTTTGAGTTACAACACATAGAATTTGATGGCATGCATTTTTTTCAAAAGATTATGCATTTATCTTTCCAATGATGTATGATGATATAGTGTTGAAACGCTTGGTCATGGTAAAAATTGATATCGAACATCAACTATTTTATATGTAATATAGAAGGAAATTAATTGCGCATGCGTAACCTCATTGCCGATTTTACAAAATTAGCCGAGGTGAAAAGCGTGCCTACCCATAAATTTGAATCCGGGTATGGCGACAGTTTTAAAATCGGGCGTATCTAATCAAATAGGGCATTCCCTGTGCATCCTACTTTAATGACAACTTTAACTGACATCATCGGGTTTAATCAGTTCAATCGTGTCAATTCGATGATTCATTATACGACTTTAAAGTATGCGTTTATGGTGTCTGTTATAATTTTTGGTTAAACAAAGTGAGATTACTCAATCTATATTCAAGTCTCAAAAAAAAAGAGACGGGAAAACAGAACTTGTGTTTTCCGCTCCAACAAAAAAGACGTGAAAACAGAACTTTTGTTTTCCCGTCGCATAAAAAAAACTCCTGAAAACAGACTTATTTTGTGTTTCCCCGAGTTAATTTAATTTTTTTTGGCGACGGGAAAACATAACATGTGTTTTCCGGACTTTTTTTTGAGCGGTGATGTCACCTTAGTGCCAACGTATAACCGCTTTAAAGAAATATGACCGTTAAATATCAATCCATCTTTCTGCAAATTCATTCATTGCCTTTTCTTTATTTCAAACGAATCATCAGCATTAATAGTCTCAAATCTACAAGTCTTCTCAAATCGTTATTCGTCAAAATTGTCTTTCAGGTTTAATTAATTCAGAGCTATTTATAGGGAACTCGAACACGACTCACTCGCCTATATGACAAATGTCACGTAAGTGCATGTATAAAGCACCACACTCACTTTGGGATTAATCAAAACAAGTCGGTATGGAATGTTTTTTGCTATTTATCGAATAAAAACACATTTTTTTTTAAGAATGCTTTAAACATAAACCTTACATGAGTACAGTTATCACATGGTATATATATGGTTTGTTTTATTCTTATATGATTTTGTACACAATGCATAGAATGTATGTTTCGCCAATATGCATACTCTTGGTAAACCGGAACTCTCTGAAAATCGGACGATCAGGCCGGTCCCCAGCCTGTCCGGTTTATAGAGAGTCTACTGCATACACAAAATTTAAAATGTACAGCGCCGAGCAGTCCGCTGGGTCAAGCATAATTATTCTCCATATGACAGTGTCACCTCCATGCAACAGGAACTTGGTAGGCAGACCCTACAAGACAGACGAAATGGCACTAAATTAATAATCTTTTTTCAAAATTGTTCAAGGTTTAGTGGCCGTGCCCCTACCATCATATTTCGAGCGAACCACCAGATTCACTCGTCACATGCACCCCCTCTCTTTCAGACAGATCCATACCACTGCAAATTATTATAAGTTTTCATTTTCCCCAAGTGCTTTTGTGATGTGGAACAACCTCCCTGCCACTAAAGTGTTACATCCTGATCTTGAAATGTTTAAGCGGTCCCTGCTTTCCCCTTCTGCCCCTTGAACTCCAAGAGACATGTTTTAAAGCGGGTATATACGATTTTGTCAAATATTTATGAATTTATATAAAATGTGTAAAAAATTATTATATATATATTTCAATATAAATAAAAATAAAAGTTAAGAAGAACATGTGTCGAAAAATGCGAAATAAGCCAGATATTTTATTCTGAAATTGAAAACGGCTGTACAGCCGAATTCGCAAGCATGTATACCATACATGTACGATGTGAATCTAAACTTAGTTTAACGGTTTATTTGAATTCCCACAACGATATCTATTCATACGACACACGAACACTAACTCCGATCCTAATACAAAGACGAATGCTTCGGTTATTGTAAAAAAATATGTACGTCACAATCGGCTCGGGGCGCTAATTTGTCTTTGCTGCATTTTATGAAATTCGGCTTTAATGTATACTTTTTCTTTCCCATTTTATGTTATTGTAACATACTTTCTCAATATATTACAATTAAACACATATAAAAAATCGTATATACCCGCTTTAATCAGTTTTTTTTATCTTTAAATCACTTCACCATGCATGATAAATCTAACATACTTTTATCTTTCTCACTTTTTCACTTTTAACACTTTTATCTTGCACTGACTTAGAACCTGTCAACAAAACCCGCAAGGGGAGTTAGACAGTATAGATAGATAGATAGAATATAAGATGAAACATATTAACAGATCGTTAATCAAGTACTATTCTTTGTTAGCGGCATACAATAAAAAAAGTAAAATGCATATCAAATTCTGAAATAATGTGAACTATGCGTCCATATAGACCCGCGAGCCATTATACATGCCGCAAAAACTGCTACACTGATCTTTTTTAAACACCTACTACAGCTATTGTTTTTCTTTAAATTATTTTAAAAGTTGTTTTCAAATATTTTTTGACAAAAATTGAACTGAATGTTTGAACATGTTATTAAATACATGTATATAAAACAATATCAGATGCCGGGCCATATGAAAACAACATGATGGGCTACTGCTTTATGTAATTTAACGTGGATCAGATTCAAAAGCATACATATAAAGTGTAAGTTAGCGCAAACCTGTAACGTTTGTATGTGACGAACAAAAATCCGTATCAGGAACCGCTAATACATCGTTAGTGTCACCGGAATGTGGACAATGTATCACTAATCTCTCGCTATACGGACAAGTAGAGTTACCGAGTGAGCCTAGCTGGCCTCGTTCACAGCTAAAGTTTGGTACAGGGACGAAAGCATAGTTTCATTAAAACACTCACATATTTTTCCATAAAATAATGGGAATTTCAAAATTAAAATCAATTTAGTAAAACAAGTATCAGATGCCATTAAACACCTCCCTCATGTTTGTAATGAGGATTTCTTATTACACTATATCGATGTTTCTTATTTGTAAATTTACTAAAACTTACATTTCCTCCTTGATAAGGCATTTGACTTTAAAATTCCTCTATGGGAGTGCATTGGTCCATTTTCTCAGGAGTGGGAATATGCCGTGTTATAAGTTTAGCCGCATTGTGGGATAACTAGGCTTTATACATGTGCGTAAATGTCTAAGTCTAATCAGGGAATGAGAATATGCCGTGTTATAAGTTTAGCCTCGCTGTGAGATAACTAGGCTTTATACATGTGCGTAAGTGTCTAAGTCTAATCAGGAACGACACTTTCCGTCTAAACTGGATTTTAAATTTGGAAGACACCTCCTTAAACGATAAAAAATCATTAAAAGATGAAAGTGTCGTCCCTGATAATCAGGTGCGGACTTCACAGGCGTATCTAGGATAACATTGTACGCATTAAGCCCAGTTTTCCCAGAACGCTTCTCATTTGTATACGTGTATGTTATTCAAATCATTTAACTTTTTTATGTACCGGCATCTAAGATTATTTTATTTAATATAAAATATTTTTTTGAATAATGTTTTTCAAGTTTCTATTTATATCAGGAACACTCATTACATAAATGTGTATTTTTAAATATTCATAATTAAGGTATTGCTTTGGAAGATCGTTTACCTTATTGCTTAATTTGGACACACAACTCATGTTTCTGAACTAATATGACTTACGCAATAATAAGACGTCGTTTAAAGACTGCTCATAAAACGTATATTGAAGTGGCGTAACATTTTCCCTTATTGTCTGTGTTCTTTGGAAACTGTTTTATCAATGTTTGGTGTGTTTTTTTTTCGGAGACCGAAACAAGTGTTATTAAGGGACATTGAGGACGATTTACCGTTGATTATTATAGATGCGATTTTATTAATTGATTATATGCGTGTATGCCATAAATAATTGCCCACGTGCATGCTATTGATCCTTTGGTGATCTGTTCCGTTCAAAGTACAGAATGGAGCCTCGTTCTGGAAAACCTGGGCTTCATGCATGTGGGTCAATTATCGTCCCAGATTAGACTGTGAAATCCGCACCTTCTAGTCAGGGACGACACTTGGGCTGCATGCATGTAGGTTAATTATCGTCCCAGATTAGACAGTGCAGTCCGCATATTCTAGTCAGGGACGCCACTTGGGCTGCATGCATGTGGGTCAGTTATCGTCCCAGATTAGACAGTGCAGTCCGCATATTCTAGTCAGGGACGACACTTGGGCTGCATGCATGTGGGTAAATTATTGTCCCAGATTAGACTGTGCAGTCCGCACCTTCTAGTCAGGGACGACACTTGGCTTTCATGCATGTGGGTAAATTATCGTCCCAGATTAGACTGTGCAGTCCGTATATTCTAGTCAGGGACGACACTTTCCGCCTACACAAGATTGTCTTTTAGAATCCACTTTGTGTAAACGCAAAATTTCATTAAAGCGGCGTCACTCAATAGTCTAGCTTTTTGTAATAGCGGTCAACCTGTGAACATTCAATAAAATTAACGATTTCTAGTACATCCATAATCGCAAAAATCATGTTTAATTTATAAATAAAAATCGAAGACTATTATTTGCGGTATACCTTTACAAGAAACGATCAAATATAACTCATAAATGGATGGAGCACATAAGTTACACAATAGTTCCTTAATTATGTCAGAAAGCACTACAGTAGTATATCATTTTCAACCAAATATCAATCATATTCCGCCGCAATGACTAATTATTCTTAACCTAAAGTGTACCATCGAAAGAGTCGCACGCGTCATATGAGGCTAAAGAAATAAACATAACAAGATACACTACGGGTAAAACTCGTCCCCACACAATGCCGCGTTTCCAAAAGATAACGAAGTTCCGCACAGATCTTTTTTATAGCTTTTTTGTCTTACAAAGAAATAGTTTGTTCTTGTGTATGTCTAACGACGGAATATTGTCTGAATATTTGAGGCATATTTTAGCGGCGCCATACTGAAACCTTCCGTTTTCTTACAAACGACTACACAAATAATAAAAGTATTATTCCCTCAATTAAATTATATGATTTTGTCAATAAAAATTGTCGCATTATAATGGAAAAAGCATTGTGCAGATACTTTGTTCGATATTTGAACAGTTAGCTACGTAATTATATTTACATGTATGTTTAATGAAATTTAAAGAACGTACAACTAAATCTCAACACAGAACATGTTGCGTACGGACACCTTTTTTACCACATTTATATAGCGCCCTTTTCATACAGTATGTGCGTTCAGAGGCGCTTCGTATTTTACCCCCCCCCCCCCCCGATCACTGGGCCATAAGTAGTCCGTCAACATTCAACGCAGTATGCAGCCACAGCACATTTACACACCTGGGTGGAGAGGAGCAAATGTGGGATAAATTTCTTGCTCAGGAAATTTCCAGTGGTCAGGGCGGGATTTGGACCTCTCGATCTCTAAGCCAGCGTCCTATCCTTAAATCACTGCTCCCACCTTTACTCTGGTAATTTTTGAAAATGACCGATTGAAATTACTGGAAACAAATTATATGCGAACGAACTGTCAATGTTCTCATCGACAAACAACACATTGATTATCGGGGTCATCCACATTAATTTGAGGTCGATTACTTTTTATTGGTTAAATGATCGTCAAACATTAACTGAAAAAACACCAACAAAGATCTGCGGCTCGCTAACTGAAACGTTATTTTCCGTTCTGATTAAAAGTCAAACGTTAAAAGTTGCGCTATTGGTCGACGACATGACAATCATTGAATTTGCGTTGTTTTTAAGATTTGCTTTAAATATTCCTTTATTTTTGAAATATTTAAATCCCGAATACATATTTTAGTTTCGCTAGGAAGCGAAATGGTTTACGAGTAAAAACAAATACACAACTAAAAGGCATGTCCGATGTTATTTTCACCATACATTGAGCTAAGGCGTAAATAACGGTGTCTTTGCTAGCTTCAAGTTCTTTGCAACATCATAAACAACACGGTAAAGGATCCACTCGCGTAAGTGCATGATCACATAAGTTAAATCACATATTTTGTTAAAACAACATATTTTCCCAACGCAATTGTCAGAGAATCGTCGCTCAAAACTGTCTCCGTTGAGTACTCTTTTACAACTGGTGCTTCAAGTCGCAAACAAAATTGTCTTGTACGTTGTGAAACTTATATAATATTTAAGCCGAGCAATAATACAAATATCTTTTTTTTTCAATAGTTTATTGGCAATCCGGAATTCTGCCTTTGGCCAAGAACATATATACACAAAAGATGTGGCCAAGACAGGGAATCATACAATATAACATATAACCTATTGAAGTATAAACAAATATGTCAAACAAAAATACAACGTGTGCATAATAACAAATAACATGTGAGACTATGCAATACATTAATGTGTGAAAACATGCAACTATACATCAGCTAAACGGTTTACTTTCTCAGATTCTAGTTTAAAAGCTCCTGTCAAGAATTTTGCAATAGTTTTGAGTTTTAGAACATTAGTGATAGACATCATTGATATGTATTTACTAATGATAGGCCAGGATGTTTTGATATAATAATAATAATAATAATAATAACTTAATTTCACGAAGATAACACATTAAGAAAAAGCATATATTTTTTACAATGTGGTCTTCAAAAAACACAGTATATGTAAATATAACTCCACTATGTCTAGCATACTGCAATCAGCCTTAAAATAATTACAAAAGCATCATATAATGAAAATAATAATACTAATACAAATAATATTAATAATATAAAATAATAGTAATATAATTACAATAATAATAATAATAATAAATAATAGTAGTAGTAATAATAATAATAATAATAATAATAGTAGTAATAATAATTATAATTATAATAATAATATTATATTTTATACGCAATTCGTTATCTAATGGGCAACAAAGTAAAAGTGATATTCAGATTTGCATACATTTTGATAACAAAGTCTACACTTCCGCTCTTCTCGGGATATCCTATTATATCTGCCAATTTCTATTTCAAGACAATGTTAACTTAATCGAAATGTGCTCATTAGGATTCTGGAGTGTTCGTTGGATATACAATCAAGGTGTTTTTCATATTAGCTTTTTTTAAATTTTGAATAGAATTCCATTTCGGCTGTAAATATAATGTATCACTCCATTCTTGTACCAATTGATCTTTTAGTCTTTGAGTTACCTTGCATTCAATATCGTCTGTTAATTCAGGGGTATTTAGCATATAGCCACAGCCAAGGTTGTCTTAACTTAATTATAAAGCTTTGCACCGTAGATTATTTTTCGTACAATTGGTTAAAATATGCTTCTGTTCCGTAAACACTTGATATATACCGGTAATACTGAATTCTGATTACAAAATTACTTACAAGTTTCATCCAAAAGCGCAAAGCCCTTAGTTTGGCTATAACAGCTAAAGGAAATCTACCCAGTCCACTTAGTACAGCATAGTGAGAAGTAGATTGTTTTACACAAAGAGTATTTTTGCAAAATTTGTAATGCAATTTATCATTATCAGAGATGACATAGATGCCCCAAACTTAATAAGCATACATGATCAATGGCGGTAACATGATTTAAAATGTAACAGCGATTAATACACGGTAATGTTTAATGAAAATAACAAGGTCGTACATGTGTTATAAATTGCATTTAATAACATTCGCTCGTGTGACGATCAATTCAAGTATTTATGAAATAAAAACAAAAAACAAATTTAACAAAAGTTGTAGATTTTCCGTTTATGCAATTGGATCGTTTACAATTTCAGATGGTAAGTGGTTTTGAGATTCCAGCGGAACACGCGAGAAATGAATTATTTTAATATATATTTACAAACAACTATTTCAAAAACACCACTGACCAATGCAATACTAACGAGCGCTAGATACAACTAACATCAGTACTTTACAAAAAAATATACACACAATATAGTTGTATGGAATAATATAAACGACTTATGCACTTGCTAACGTTTAGTGGTTACGAACTGTTGATAACGATATGGAAGCTCGCTTGTCCCGAAACACTTCACAGCTTAATCTTTGACACGAGTGTTTCGTATGAAAAAGCATAAATGGCATTACCAATAACACCTGTGTTAATACTGAATCAAAACTTGGAAGACTTATAAGGAGCGAATGCTGATTCCTGAGGAAAATCGGTTCAGTGGTATAGATCGCAGGGCCCAATTTCAAAAATATGCTTGAACATTTAAGCTTGCTAATAAAAGTAAATGAAAACGCCCGTAGCTTCTTATTTTTAAATTTCACTGCTTAATAATTCTTCACCAAATGTATACAATTGAAACTTTAACCATGTTTCTAAACTTATATTTGCATATAAATGAAATTAGACTGCCGTTTATATTCAATAAATAGCATAGTTACGATATCATTCTATACAGTATGAACGATTGCATCATAGCGTAGGTTTATGTCTTAACATTTGACTTTCTTCATAAAGGCCCAGTCTCGCTATGATGCCGGTGGAGCCCCGGTGCATGATCCGGAATCTACCGGGATGAACCGGGGCTCTACCGGGATGAACCAGGGCTCCACCGGGTACAACCGCAATGAACCGGGGACGAACGGGAACAACCGGGATGAAACCGCAGCTCCACCTGGGCACATACAGACCCCTGCAGAGCTACGGCAACGACCCGGTCGCCGGTGTTGCCCCGGTGAATTCCGGCAGAGTCCCGGTATAGCTATGGTACATCGTTTAACCGGCGCTCTGCCGGCACGACGCTGGCATTTACCGGGGCTACGCCTCAGCATTACCGGCGACGCCAGGGTTTAAACCGGGGCGTTGCTGTAGCTCTGCCGGGGTCTGATGCCGGTAAAGCACCGGTGAGTGCAGGTGGAGTTACGCTATACCGGGGCTCTGTCGGCTTTCATCTGGGCATTACCGGCGACAACCGGGGCTTTGCCGGGACTTCAACGGGATAAACCGTAGCTAGGCCGGGACTCTGCCGGATTGTTGACCGGCTTCAACCGGGGCAGCACCGGGAAACAGTGTTACCGCGTTAAAAAATTATACGAATTATTCCGGTTCTCGCCGGCGTTAGCTAGCCGCGATGGACCGGGACTCTACTGACAACAGTGAGACTTGGGCTTTATGCTAAAAAGTCATATAACGACATTACATATATTGCATATTATACTTTCACTTGTTCCGGTAAAACAGGTAGGTATTACTTAGAGGTGTATCTTTCGAACGTATTTGGAACCTTCATAAACGCATCCACTGTCTCAATAAATGATGCCGATAATAATTTTAATGCACATTATTTGATGAATGACAAAACTCGATATTTTGCATTACAACGACACATACCTGTTCCTTTACAATTTTAAACATTTCTTGATAATAATAATATTCAGCATATTTTCAAATATTCATTGGCTATTCACAAGTAGTTGGACTTCCTCTTGCCTCATGGTGTTGGGCAAAAAAAAACGAACGATTTCAAACAAAAATTGTTTTACCACGTATTTATTCGTGCAGAAATCGGGCATACAGTCGCTGACATAGGAAATAAGGCTAACGTCTCCAGGATTGCATTTAAATGCATCAGAACTCCAAATGGTAGTTAATTTGCCAATAAACTAATATGCATACATATATTGAAATACGTCTAACTTTAAAAGTTCGCCCATCCGGCTCCTTTGACAATTACTGGAATTATCAAATACCGGTAAACACAATTTACAAACAAGGGCTGTTTGTAAAACATGCATGCCCCCCATATGGGCTGTCTGTTGTACTGGCAGCCATTGTGTGAATGCGACTTTTGTCACTGTGACCTTGACCTTTGACCTTGTGACCTGAAAATCAATAGGGGTCATCTGCAAGTCACGATCAATGTACATATGAAGTGTCATGATCCTAGGCAAAAGCGTTCTTGAGTTATCATTAGAAAATCATTTTACTATTTTGGGTCACCGTGACCTTGACCTTTGACCTTGTGACCTCAAAATCAATAGGGGTCATCTGTGAGTCATGATCAATCTACCTATGAAGTTTCATGATCCTAGGCATATGCGTTCTTGAGTTATCATCCAAAAATCATTTTACTATTTCAGGTCACCGTGACCTTGACCTTTGACCAAGTGACCTGAAAATCAATAGGGGTCATCTGCAAGTCATGATCAATCTACCTATAAAGTTTCATGATCCTAGGCATATGCGTTCTTGAATTATCATCCGAAAATCATTTTACTATTTCGGGTCACCGTGACCTTTGACCTAGTGACCTCAAAATCAATAGGGGTCATCTGCGAGTCATGAGCAATCTACCCATGAAGTTTCATGATCCTAGGCGTACGCGTTCTTAAGTTATCATCCGGAAACAATTTTACTATTTCGGGTCACCGTGACCTTGACCTTTGACCTAGTGACCTCAAAATCAATAGGGGTCATCTGCAAGTCATGATCAATCTACCCATGAAGTTTCATGATCCTAGGCGTATGCGTTCTTGAGTTATCATCCGGAAACCATTTTACTATTTCGGGTCACCGTGACCTTGACCTTTGACCTAGTGACCTCAAAATCAATAGGGTCATCTGCAAGTCATGATCAATGTACCTATGAAGTTTCATGATCCTAGGCCCAAGCGTTCTTGAGTAATCGTCTGACAACCACCTGGTGGACGGACGGACCGACCGACCGACATGAGCAAAGCAATATACCCCCTCTTCTTCGAAGGGGGGCATAATTAAAATCCTATATTCACATATGCGACTCAAATATAAAGTTTAAATTGCTATTTTTGCATTATTATTTTTTAATCCAACAATGCCGAACAAAATGCATTGAACTATATTGGAACGCAAATCCACGTAATGATTTCAATGTTTCATTACTCGAACACTTTCAAACTACGCGTGACCTTATTAAAAATAGTTTATCAAAGTGCTCTCAGTTCACATGCTGGTCAATATGTTTGTAGAGTTTCATCACTTGAGCAGCATAAGTTAAAAAGTTATTTAACTTGCTTAATTAGGTCCATAACCCCGCTTATTTTAAAAAAGGCACCAAACAAACTGTTATGTCTTAGTTTGTTGACAGAGGGCCTTAACTCAGCATATGGTCACAAACTATTACACAGCTAACATGCTGATAAATATGTATGTACAAATACATCACTTAAGAAAATGTACCTTTCATGTTACGTGCGACACAAAACTCTGACGGTCGACCATAATAATATACAAGGGCACATCTACATGCCAATTTGTCCCCCTGAACGCGTAGGCATGACAACATTCATACAGATTAATACTCTTCTAAAAGAAATCATAATACGACTTTCTGATTGACTGAGCCTTGGAATATTTCACTCAAGACAGTGTCTGATGTTGCTGAGCAATCGTATGAAGTTATATCAACTATATCGGATATATACAATAATCATAATTTGTACACTTGTATGGTCACCATTTTATTTTAGCTAAACAATGATACAAATTAAAATAAAATGTGTGTTTTGTTCTCACTGTAAATATCAATATAATATGTAATTGAAATATGACATAAAATGTACATACACAAAGGTTATTTAATTGTTGAACAACACAAAAAACATTTGATTTGAATTAAAGTTTGAATATAAACAATCAGATTTTATGGGGAAGTCTGGCTTTAAGATATGTGTAAAACTTTTAAAGCGTCAGTTATATGTCAAGTATAAAATAATTAGCAATTATAATATTATTATTAAAGTGTATGAATATCTTGAAGTGCCATAATATATTGTGCAGTACATGCTTTAATATTAGTCAGAATTACAAAAATAATTCAACACTCTATTGCCATTCTATCAAATTGATTTTTTACAAATTTCATTAAATATGAATTTTTTTATAACAAATACACAAGTGTTTGTTGAGCATGGAGAATTCAATTTAACCTAAACTAATAAATACATATTACTTAAAATTGCAGTTATTGACAATTTCAAGCACATCCCATTGCTCTCACTTGATATGAAATTGTTATCCAAAATTCCACATATTAATGTTTTTGACATGATTTCCTACATAATTAAAAATATTGTCAATATGTGCTGAGATTGTTATTGGATATGTTAAACGTATGATCGTATAAAACAATGTGTTTCTATTACTTAATATATTTTTGTTTTCAAGACATTTTATTTTGATATAGCTATAAAATCTTACAAGTTACATATGATCATTCACACAAACAAGGTTATTTTTATTGTCTTGCAACTAAAATATGCACGTAAAACATCAGTGTGTTCATCAAATTGAAACAAAACACAAATCATAAATAATTTACACCGGCTATGGATGTATTTTGCTATATATCAACAATAGCATAATGTAAATATATATATATACCAGTATACTATAGTGATTTCAAAATCTTGGTGAAGTTATATCACTCATTTACGCACATTAAAATCTGGTTTCTATGCAAGCCTGCACAGTGTATACAAAGCATCATGCACTATTCTGTCCGAATACAAACGTCAACACTAGAGATAAGTATGTTAGTAATAAGTGTGTTATCCACCATTAGCTATTTATAATTATAACGTTGGTTAGTATTCACGAATAATCTCATCATAATAAATCAATTAATTGAAAACATTCCACAGAATTATAGTCTTTCCATATCATTAAAAAACAGCAATTTAAGTTAAGATAACCTTTCAAATTTTATTCATTTCAAACAACCCACTTTCAAATGATGACAACATAGGTTTTGTGTCTATTATCAGCGTTTTGAACATGCATACAGCTTTTAAAATATAATGAAATTGTGTAAATATTTAATAATAAAACCAGTTGTCAATACAAAATTTACAATTTACAGAAGATAAAACAAGTTTGTCGTAAATTAATTAATATTTTGCATTTTAAATTGTATGAGACTACACACGATTCTTGGTTAAATACTTCAGTCCTCTAAGCAAACTAATAAGTATTGTATACAGACTGAAATACAGAAAGATCAAAATAGAAGTGTCAAAATTTTGAATCTTTCTTAAAAAAAATAGCATGTCTAGCTATATTACTGGTACAACAATACTGAAATATGTTTTATTTAATGAAAAGAAGACAATGAATATGACATTTTGTACAAGTTACTAGTATTATTTAAACAACTTTGCTTAAGCTGAAAGTCAGCATATGCGAACTCTTTATTTAAGTTTTTCCAAAATCTGGATCAAAATGAAGAGTGATAATTTCAGAATCTTAAGTATTAATAAATATAAAGAAGTGATCAATACAAAGACTTTCTTCTTTTTGGCTTAAAATAATAATTCTTTATATAAGTGCTTTAAACAAATAATATTCACTTCATTTCTACTACCTATGTTGACTTCATTTAACAAAAATCATTAACATCAAATCATTGACAGCATTATAATGCCCATAATACATGAAATGTATTCGCTGGTCACATGCCACAATGCAACACTACCTTATGGTTGGCCACATGACTTTCATTCTGCAATTTCATTTTGAACTATGCCACTCGTGTCCAACCCATCCCACAATTCTGATCTTCCATTATTGTAATTGTTCACAACAGAAGGCGAGGCTATAACACGACCAATGCAGGCACTAAGAAAGTAGCATGTGTTAAAATTTTATTTATAACTGATCTTCCAAGGTATGACTAACTCATGATGCAACAGGCTGTCTTTCTGATTGGCCCGTTTGATTGTGTTGATTAGTGTCTGAAAAAAGGAAGTTGCATTGTTGTTAACATCAGTTTGTCATTTTGTTTGTTTTTTAACAATGAGTCTGAGAGCAAAAAACAGTCACAGTCATGATGATCCTGGGGCTGTTGTTTAAATAAAAAAAACTTTAGGTGAATAAAAACTGAAGTATAAAAGTGTTTGTTTCTTTTTCACCTCTTCATTTCCAAATATCATCCAAAACCATCAATTAGGCAATATAGGATGGGATATGAAAATGATAATTTTTTATAGTAGAAAAATATCACACATCATCAAAATATCTGTGTAAGGCGATATGTTCTGAGAAAACACATATGTCCTCTAAGAATAAGTGCTGGCAACCATTTCACAGATGCGCCCACATTCTACTTTTGTCTAAAAACTCCATTAATGTTAACACTAAATAAACACAACATAGCCAAGAGTCCAACTTCAATCTCAGGTTAATATGTTTGGAGATTTTTATCCATAGCAGCATAAGTATTCCTTTTGTAATTGCAATTATTTTCATTAATGACTTATTAAAGAGAAAATAATTGCAACAAGATCTTAATTGCAATGGAAGATGTCCCATCACTCCAGTCAAACATGCCAATCTTGCAAAGGCCACCAAGGCCCATGTGACATTGAACCTTTCCCTGACACCAAGGTGAGTACTAGGGCGAGTTGGAGGATGTCATGGTATGGCACTGTTGTGAGGGCTGACCTCGCATGGATCTCTTTGAGTTGATGTGCTGCGACATCAAACCCCACTGATTTGCTCTGAGAGGTATGGGTCAACCTTGGTAGAAGAGAGGCAAGGTGAAATATTTATGTGTGAATATATTGTTCAACATAACTTATTTGTCTAAGTGTAAAGAAAATACATACAAGCAAGTTTAAATACATATATAAGACTAGTAAGTTTTGTTTCCAAATGCACTTTTGTTCAGAATAAGTTAATATTTTTACAAAATTCTTATTTTTATTGCTGCATTACTTATTTCATTAGTTATAATGCTTTATAATTCTTGCCTTTATATATTGCTTTCTTTGTACCTTTATCAATATATTGTTGTTTCTTAAATGAATAAAGAGAGTTTTAATATGAGTATATTTAGTTGAAATACCTCCAATATCACCTTTCACCCAAAATGAAAAATATCTTTCTCAAATATAACAATTATTAAGCAGAAACAACATTTAAATTCACAATTTTCATTCTTAACTCATAACAAAATATATAAAAAAACTATCAATACTGAGCTTACGTTTCAACAAACTACTGCGCCTTGGCTGCCAAAACATGGTTGACGGCTTAATTGACCACTTCTGCTGATGTAGCTGTTGCTGGGCAATAATGGGTTTGTTGCATGGATACTGCTGGTAGCTTAATATGAAGCAGTGTTTGGAGATGTGTACAGCTTCAAGCCATTGGAGAGAGATCTGTGACGATGTTTGTATCTAGGGGCACATTGCTGTGGAAGAAAATAATGTGCAGTAACATAAGTTTTTACTTAACAAGTACGGTCAGTGAGTGTTGCTGAAACCAAATATGAATTCACTAACCCTGTATTGTATACCCACATAGTTTTGGATCAGTAAGAAGTCATAAAACAAATTGATGTAACTAAGTATAATTTTTTCCACAGCATAACCGGTAAAATAATTAGCTACACTGCATGACATCATCATGCTTATTTCCACGCCAGTTGTTGCTTGCAGGAAAAGTAAATGACCTTAGAGAAAATTTAATGGTTATCCTTGTGAGGAAAGATAGTTGTTAATTTTATAGTTATACTGCATTTTATTTCAGAATTCATTGAGAAGTAAAACATTTCCATGACAGGGGTAGATTTATTGTTTCCATTTTTTTGAATAAAAACAACAACACACAACCTGACATTTGTTAAACTAAAACTGTGAAGACCCCAAAATATTCACATTTAAAGGTAGAACTAACAATTTCATACAGCAATAATTTCACAAACAAATTCGTTGAATTGATATCCCCCGCCAATATGCTTCTGGACACAAAAGTGTTTTATTTGACACTCAGCTAAAAAAACATTTTTTAAAGATGCAAAGGGCCATAACTCCGTTATTAACAGATGGTGTACAATCATCATCATCCTCTTATCCATATATATGCTCATACCAAGTTTCAATGAAATCCGCCAAAGCACTTCCAAGATATGGCTCCGAACACAAAAGTGACGGACGGAAAGAGGGACGGACAACGCCAAAACAATACCCCTCCGCCTATGGCGGGGGATAATAAAACATGTTTATTTTATTGTTTAACAAGGGCTGTTTGTAAAACACGCATGCCCTTCATATGGGCTCTCCATTGTACAGGCAGCCATTGTGTGAATACGTTTTTTGTCACTGTGACCTTGACCTTTGACCTAGTGACCTGAAAATCAATAGGGGTCATCTGCGAGTCACGATCAATGTACCTATGAAGTGTCATGATCCTAGGCAAACGCGTTCTTGAGTTATCATCTGAAAATCATTTTACTATTTCGGGTCACCATGACCTTGACCTTTGAACTTGTGACCTCAAAATCAATAGGGGTCATCTGCGAGTCATGATCAATCTACCTATGAAGTTTCATGATCCTTGGCATATGCGTTCTTGAGTTATCATCCGAAAATCATTTTACTATTTTGGGTCACCGTGACCTTGACCTTTGACCTAGTGACCTAAAACTCGATAGGGGTCATCTGTGAGTCATGATCAATCTACCCATGAAGTTTCATGATCCTAGGCGTATGCGTTCTTGAGTTATCATCCGGAAACCATTTCACTATTTCGGGTCACAGTGACCTTGACCTTTGACCTAGTGACCTCAAAATCAACAGGGGTCATCTGCAAGTCATGATCAATGTACCTATGAAGATTCATGATCCTAGGCCCAAGCGTTCTTGAGTTATCGTCTGACAACCACCTGGTGGACGGACCGACCAACCGACCGACATGAGCAAAGCAATATACCCCCACTTCTTCGAAGGGGGGCATAATTAATAAAAAATAGATATTGTGCTAGTTACCCCTATGTCGTATTTTTTATGTAATATAGGTTGATGATAATTACCAATGGGTTATTCAACATTTCACAATAGGGGTACATACATATTTAGACAAGTACACTTTTTGAAACTTCATATTGGACAAGCCATTGGATATCATTAGTCCAACGATTCTCGACTGTATTCCTTCACTGCAATACTTTAACATGAGGACTTAGTTAATCGCTGTCAAACTTATGTAACAAAATACAGATATTTAATAGATTTTGGGTTCAGTCAAATTGTTTTCCAACGAAAATACTTTGAACTACTGAGACTGTGACAACTGTTACGCTGGGTCTTGCTGGTAACAGAGGGCATACCGAATAAAGATGAGGTCAAGTAATGAGTGAACAGCATGGAACCCCACACATGGTTGACTGCTTATTTTAACGAAAGGTAACCATTAAGTAATGCTTAATAATGGTTTATATGTATACATAGACAGTTTAGTATCAGTTTATATTGTAGATAATGACTTCTACTGGTCAATATTTTTTCTTTCTTTTTATTAATTGTTCCAATTTCAAACAAATCTTGAAATAACAATCAATTTTAAAGGAACGAAGCCCACTGGCCCCACTAACTTGTCAAATATGTCCATATCACCATGACTTTTCAGACCCAAGTGACCCTGAACCTTACCTTTACCCCAAATGGAGTACTGGGTTGACGTCAAGGATTCTGGTGGCATTGGCAGAGTGGATATAAAGTCTGCTTAGTGATAATGAGGTCCTGGGTTCAATGCCCATTCAGGTACTGATATCTGGATTTTCTCCTCACACTCCTTGAAAATAAACATGGGAGTATCTCGATAAGCATGAGGATTTCAATGCAATCAGCTAAAATTAATATGTTAAAACTAATAATATGGAGATGTATTGCCAAAGGAATAGTTTCTAGATAATTCATTAAGACATAGGATAATTAATATTTAATATGTACAAGATGATATCACAAGGAACAATAAATGTAAGTGTATATTGTGTACATGAAGTATAAATAGGAGCCTGGATTTGAGTCAGCACAGGCTACGGAAATGGAGGACATTTTCTGCTGAAATTGTATTTTTCGTTAAAGAAAGTATCTTCTTAGCAAAAGACTGGGACGACAATCTACGCACATGCATTAAGACCCATTTACCCAGAACGAGTCACATATTATAATCATCCATACTGAGCTGGCGTCTTAATAAACTGCTGCAAGCAGGTTGCTGTCCAAACATTGAAGATGGCTGTACCGAGTGTTGCAGCTGCTGATGTTGTTGTTGCTGTGCGAACATGGCCTGGTTGCTAGGATACCCTGGGTTGCTGAATGTCCCCAGACAATTGTCTGTGACAGTTGTTGAATTGGGAGATCTCTTGCTGTGAAAGCAAATACAGAGGATATCAATTAAAGATCGCACAATGTCATAAACGTTAATCCCACTTCATTTTTCTCGCTGATAAGAATGTCAGGAATGATTACTCTTTCTGAAATGCAGCTCTTTCAACTAAAAACAATCTGCAATATCTATTACAAAGCGTCTATTCTTAATTCCGTGTATTTTTGGTTGATAAGCTTTCCTTTTCCACCAATACTCCACAAGTTATCTCATCAAATTTAGATAAATTACCAAAATGAATTTTTGGATGCCCTAAAAACAGATTTCCGGAAAAACAAGAGCTGTCTCCATCGGAAGACATATGCCCCCCAAAACTGCTTTTTTCGAAACCTAAACGCAAATTTCGAAGACTAAACGCGGACCCTTAGTTCAAGGTCATAGTCAAAGGGGTAAAAATTTGTGTGCGTATGTAAAGGCCTTGTCCATATACACATGCATACCAAATAGGAAGGTTACATCTGAAGCAACATAGCAGTTATTAGCATTTTTCGAAACCTTAACGCAAAAGTGTGACGGAAATACAGACGGACATACAGGCAGACAGTCAGACGGACATTGCGATCATTATATTCCCTCCTTCGGGGGCATACAAATTAACAAAATACATCAGAAACATGTAATTAAGCATTTCACAATTGTTAGTTGTGTAGCTGGGGTTTTTGTAGTTAACACAAGATGGTATAATTTCCAACTTTTATTTTAATTAATCATATAAATGATGATGATCTGAAATATAATTGCATAAAGTATTTTAAGTATTTTGATAAATTATAAATCATATAATTAAATAATACAATATAATTCAAATAATAGAATGATAACTATTATAACACTAACACGAGTCAATACACTTAAAATAATAAAATGACTCAACAGTGACCAGATGCAGACAATACATAAAGATGGTAGGTTTATAAGCAATTGGAAAATGCTTGCACCTCTTACAAGGTTTAATAACGAACTGAACCAAATGCTTTAGATATATAAAATCATAAACATGTTTCTTAAATCATCTCATCTTAAACGCATGCACGACTAATAACATAACTCGCTCATTCATTACTATTCAACTAAACAAATATGTTTCGGACTGTGTGATATGAAAAATGGATTTTTCATTTCCCACAATTTCACCAAAAAGTAATAATTACAATTAATAAAACAAAAGAAAAAAAGGCATAAAGATTTGTCACTGTTGGAAATAATAATAACTTAAGTTATACTTTTAAAGAAATACAAAGAATAAGCTGTGTCAATCATGAAAATATTAATAATTAACAAGAATTGTGACACCTTAAGAGTTTCACGGGCTGTAATGGGTAAAGAGACCAAATCATATTAAAAACCGATTATTTCTGTGCATTTGATGATGTTTACCATTATTCTTGCAGAGAATCATATTTTTTCCAGGCCGTTCGATTAGATACTTAAAAAAGTAGAAATTCTTTTCTCATGACTATAATATTAAATACTTTCAAAGAGCAAACAATTGCAGTTTTACGGACATCCCCATTCTTAGCCAAAACACTATTGACTGACATACCATCTGTTTCTGTCTTTAATTTTTTTTTCAATCGAAACATCTTCATTACTTTTCATAAGATGATGTTTTATTAATTGTGCAATGCTGTCAGCGTTTTTATTTTTAATTTTAAATATTTTGCGAGATATTCTTTTGTTTTGAGTATTTATGTAACTTTAAAATTGAGAATAAGTGTTTTCAATATTATATTGATAAAGGATCAACTTGTAGAGCTGGATAGGAAATTAACTAAATGTTCCCCTTGTAGTTACAAAAAACAAACATATTTTGAAACCAATTTGGAAACCTTACATCGGGAGTTTTAGGCTGTCAAAAGTGAAAAACATATTTGACATTTGATTAAGGGCCATTTACCAGCCACGAAAAATACAAAAACAAACAACAGCTAACCTTGGCCACCATGTTGGACGGCTGCCAGCCCATGGGCATAATTATCCCTCCCCTGTCAGCCAGGATGGCGGCTGTAGGAGCCCGGATTGGTACCGCGGTGACATTGGGCCTTGACTACCCTTTCTTTTGGCGTTGTGGAACTGTTCATTAGCTCATTGTTTTTTTAAAGAATGTAAGTGATCTAAAAAAAGATCTTGTATGTGAATTTGAATAACCTCGCAACAACCAGGCTATGTTGATGTGATGGCATTATGGGAAATTATTGATGCATGTGCTTATAAACCTTTATTGAATTACCAAGGGAGCTTACCGGTTGAGATGTTGGGACCGTTTAAGAGTGAGGGAACCTGGTGACCCACTGGTGAGGGTAAGGCGCCTGTGAAAAGATGAGAAACATCTGCATTAATCTCAGTAATGTCTTCAAGCACCAGTCAAATATTATCAAAAATAATAAAATGGCTTCAGTCATAATGGACTACAGTGAAGCTTGTTTCACAAAAAATCATTTTTATAATGTTTTAAATATGTTGATACAAATTGAATATTTACAGTACATTTTGTACAAATACAGTCTACATTGCTAAAGTTACTCCAGAGGCAATACAACATGTGTATATATTATACAACTAATTCATACATTCACTTTCAGATGGTACAAGTTGACCACTTAAATAAACAAAAATGTATTTGAATGACCAGGAAATTTAGATATTATTGTCTGTAACAAGTTTATTGTCATTGAAATACCAAAAATAAGAGATGTGTTTGTCAGAAAAACAATGCCCCATACTGCAACGCTTTGATTAATTATATTTTGTTATCATTTCGCAGGTACAGATAATTATCACCCTTTGAAGCCTATTACTTCCCTTGGATTTGTTTTTGACCTTTGACCTTGAGGGTTGACCTTGACATTTCACCACTCAAAATGTGCAGCTCCATGAGATACACATGCATGCTAAATATAAAGTTGCTATCTGAAGCAATATGAGCATTTTTCGAAACCTAAACACAAAGTGTGAAGGAAATACAGACAGACAGACGGAAAATCCAATCACTATATGCCCTCCTTCGGGGGCATAACAATCACAAATTAACCAACCATGTGGAAAAGGTAACCTCATTCGCCCCGTAGTCCACACTCAAGAGTCCACTGCAGTTTATGTCTGCCCCATGCTTGACAGAGTTTACGGTCGTTCAGCTGTTCAGACAGCCTGTTGTTTTCGGAAACCGATCTGTGATTGTAAGGGCTCCTGTATAACTCTGAGAAAAAAATTCAAGACTTTTATTTCTGTGTTTATAGAACACTGCACAAATTACAATGTGATTATTTATTAATGTGTTGTTTTTTTAGACCAAATAGAGCAGTATTTCAGTCATGGTCATTCAGTCAGTAAGTTTACATTCTCTTATTTGTATTGGGTAAAATGGTTTATAAGAAAAAATACACATACTTATGCAAATAACTGGAAACTGCCTTACTTTGGGATGAATGCTCGTAGACACAAGCAAATTCATTGAATTGATATCCCCCGCCAATATGCTTCTGGACACAAAAGAATTATATTTGACACTCAGCTAAAAAACATTTTTATAAAGATACAAAAGACCATAACTCCCGTATTAACAGATGGTGTACAATGCCATTTGGCGTGCATCATCCTCTTATCCATATATATACTCATACCACGTTTCAATGAAATCCGCCAAAGCACTTCCAAGATATGGCTCCGGACACACAGGTGCCGGACGGACGGATGGACAGACGGACGGACAGAAAGACGGACGGACGGACAACACCAAAACAATATCCCTCCGCCTATGGTGGGGGAAAATAATTTCATGACCAATATCTACACAAGCTATGTGGTCACATTTGGAATTTAACGTAGGTTCTAATGTTCAACAAACTTAGCTTACAACATGAGCTGTCTACATAGGATGACATATGCCCCCGAAAAACGCTTTGATAGTTATGTAAGAAAGCTAAATAACAAAAATAATTTTCGAAACCTAAATGCCGCCCCTAACTTCAAGGTCATGACCACAGGGGTCAAGATTTGAGTGCGTATAGGAAGGCCTTGTCCATATACACATGCGTACCAAATATGAAGGTTATATCTGAAGCGACATAGAAGTTATGAGCATTTTTCGAAACATAAACGCAGATTTTGAAACCTGAACGCGGACCCTAAGTTCAAAGTCAAGATAAAAGGGGTAAAAATTTGTGTGCGTATGGAAAGGCCTTGTCCATATACACATTCATACTAAATATTATGAAGGTTACATCTAAAGCGGCATAGAAGTTATGAGCATTTTTTAATACCTAAACGCAGATTTCGAAACCTAAATGCGGACCCTTAGTTCAAGGTCAAGGTCAAAGGGATCAAAATTTGTGTGCGTATGGAAAGGCCTTGTCAATATACACATGCATACCAAATATGAAGGTTACATCTGAAGCGACATAGAAGTTATGAGCATTTTTCAAAACCTAAACGCGGATTTTGAAACCTAAACCTTGGACCCTATGTTAAAGGTCAAGGCCAAAGGGGTCAAAATTTGTGAGCGTATGGAAAGGCCTTGTCCATATACACATGCATACCAAATACGAAAGCTACATCTTAAGCGACATAGAAGTTATGAGCATTTTTCGAAACCTAAACGCAGATTTCGAAACCTAAACGCGAACCCTTAACCTTAACGCAGATTTTGAAACCTAAACGTGGATCCTATGTTCAAGTTCAAGGTCGAATGGGTCAAAATTTGTATGCGTATGGAAAGGCCTTGTCCATATACACATGCATACCAAATATGAAGGTTACATCTGAATCGACATAGAAGTTATGAGAATATTTCAAAAAAAGTGTGACATACAGACAGACAGACAAGGCAAGGCAAGGCAAGACAGACAGACAGACAGACAGACAGACAGACAGACAGACAGACAGACAGACAGACAGACAGACAGACAGACAGACAGACAGACAGACAGACAGACAGACAGTGCGATAATTACATGCCCAACTTTGGAGGCATAAACATATCTTACATACAAACTACGGCTGAACTGTCCTATCTGATAACAAAATGTACAGTAGATACATCAGTTTCACAATCTACACTAGAACTGTCAATAATACCTGGAAGACTGTACAATCATATACAGTGGAAGCCCTGTAAACTGTACATCCCAGGGAATATGTTAACTCCTGTTAAGAGGGCATTCCATTTTGGAGGGGAAGTAATTTGTCTGATAAGTCCCTACAAAGTAAACAATGGAACTCAAATAAGTATGAGTTACCGTTTTTAAGATATATTTATCCTTAATACAATTTTTAGTTGTATTTTAAACATATAGTAAACATATCCTTATAGTAGTAGTCTTTTCATTTCAAAAAGATGTTACATAATATAACATACACATGCATGATATAATTTGTTATTCACAGCAACACAATGTTCACTAAGTTCTTATGATTGATTTGTTTACTTGTTTGATGCCAGAAACTGTCTCATCTATCTTCACAGACAAAAAATATTTTTTTGTGTACAGTTGTGTTTGCAATTGCGTGATAAAAATGAATTTATCCTGATGTTTGTGATAAACATTTTGCAAATCTTTTATGTTCAAAAGATAAACTGACCTTAATTGTATTAAAATGTCATTATATCATGTGAACAATCTCAGTGTTTTTTTATGGCAATTTCGGGGCCGATATTCGGCCCCATTCCCCTAAAAAAAGAGTATATATTTTTCCCCCATTTTGTAAAAAAATCCCCTCCAGAAGTAAAAAAAAAAAAAAAAAAAAAAAAATATTTTTATTTTTTTAGAAAGAATTGTCTCATAATCATGATAAATATATCTCAAATTTATTTCAGAAACAACTAACAAAGTATATAACTATAATTTATATTATTTTGAATTATTATAAAGAGTTATATTAATTAGTTTTTCCCAAACGAGTTGACTTTTCACATTAATTGCATTTTTCTCCCAAAATGGCCAGGAAAAGGCCTGATGTATCTATATTGTGTCAATATTTGTTGATAAAATCATTCCAATTTGGTCCATTTTATTGATAAAAAATGCTCAAATTTGCCATTTTATCGATTTAAAAGATCCCAATTAGACTCAAAATCGCTAAGAAAACTGAGACTAATGTTGAAAAAATCATTGATATATATTTTAATTTTAAGAAAAAGGACCAAGACATTCAGCTGTCAATATTATATTCATACAAACATGTGTATTAATATAATAAATATCATTACATATAAACATATAAACAAGTGAATTTTAATTTTCCCCTTTTCCTAAAAATTTGTTCCCTTTGGACGGGCGCCGCCACCATTCCCCTATAAGTGAAAAAAAACACTGACAATCTGTAAGCAGTTTATAGCAGCATTTAATAATCTCATTACACTGTAACTCCAATATAGTGCGGTCTGTTATAACGCTGTGTCCAATATAACGCGGGGGGTCCTTGGATCCCGTTTTTTTCTCCAACCTTCCATTTCTGATTCAAATCCATGTTATGCAACTTCATGTATTTTCATAAATTCAAAGAAGCCAGCGATCACAGCTTGATTGCTTTTTCCGTCCGTTTAACTGATTTTAATCGATTAGAGGTTAAACGACACTCGACAGCTAATTGGTGTTAATCTGTTGTGTAATGTCAATAAAGGTGTGAAAACTCGCGAGTCGGTGTTTATTACATGTATTCCCTATCAGAGCGTTTCAGTGCGCTAATTTCAATAAGGCAAGTGCAAGCGGAATAATTATCAAATTAAAGTTATTTAAAACGATTACCTGTTTATGTTTTGTATTTTTCGTGTATTGTATTTCATTGTATAAACTATGGCTGTGTAAGTGTGTTATCGTTTATTATATGCTACACATGCTTGATAAATAAAACTATTTTTGTGTGTGTTTAATGTTTCAGTACGTATACGAAAAATAAATTTTAAAATCCTGACGATTTATTTACATGCTAACGCAGTGTAATAGATAACAGAGATGCACTTAAATTTTTGCCCGTTATCAGAAAGTCCACGGAAAGCACATTTTTTACCGTATGACGCAATAAAACATTTCTTTGTACATGTATCGTATTGCATTCAATCTAAATTTAAATTCTGTGTCCCATAATGGATTTATTACCACATCAGAAGTTAGTACTTTAATTAATCAACTTCATTCAAACAAATCTGCTGGGGCTGATGGTATAGGACCCAGCATTATTAAACTTTGCAAAGATTTCATTATACAACCAATCACTGCTCTTATAAATAACTGTATATCACATGGAACTTTTCCCGACATGCTTAAAATTGCAAACGTAATACCTTTATATAAGGGTGGATCGGTAGAAGATCCCAATAATTATAGACCAATATCACTTTTACCTACTATATCTAAAATATTTGAAAAGCATATAGCTAAACAATTGCATATATATCTAGAATCTACAAGTCTATTAAACAAAACCCAGTCGGGTTTTCGCAAATATCATTCTTGTCAAACAGCATTGATTAATATAGTTGATTCATGGCTTAAACAAATTGATAATGGAAATCTGGTAGGTACAATTTTCTTGGATTTTAAAAAAGCATTTGATCTTGTGGACCATAGGGTTCTTTTACACAAATTAAAACTTTATCATTTTAATGATAGGTCATGCAACCTATTTTCTTCATATCTCCGCAATCAATTTCAGTTTATCAAAGCAGAAAACACTACCTCTACTTGTAAAAGCATCATTGCTGGTGTTCCCCAAGGATCTATTTTAGGACCTCTTCTATTTCTTATTTACGTTAATGATCTTTCGCTAGATCTTACATGTGATTCTGCAATGTATGCTGATGATACAACATTGCACACTGTGGGAACAAATATTCAAACACTTCAAAATAAGCTACAAACAAATCTTTCAATTGTAAATGATTGGTGCCAAACTAATAACATGATTATTAATCCACTAAAAACTACTTGTATGGTATTAGGGTCAAAACGGAAAGCTCAAAACATGACAGATCTAAAACTTAAAATTTCAGATACGGTGATCAAAACAGTAAATTGTCAAAAACTTCTTGGCCTTTATATTGACAATACTCTATCTTGGAAACTACACATTAACAGCGTTTGTTCAAAAATGTCATCACGAATGTTTCTTTTGCAAAAAATAAAACCATATTTAACCCTTGAAATGCATAAGCTCTTCTATAATGGTTATATCTCACCTATATCCGACTACGCATGCGTTACCTGGGGTTCAGCGGCCAAAACGGAAATTAATAGAATAGTCAAAATACAAAAGCGTTGTGGTGCACATATTTTAAATAAAAAGTACAACACTAATTCAAAAACACTATTTAAAGATCTAAAATGGTTGACTTTCGAACAGCGTAATCACTATTTCATGTCAGTTATTGTATTTAAAGCATTTCACAATCAAACCCCAACATACATACGTGACCTTTTGACACCTTCACAAAATATTCACTATAACTTGCGATCTTGCGAAAAAGGGGATTTAAAGCTAGTGCGAATACCCAAAACAAACTATTTCAAACAATCGTTTGAATTTTCTAGCAAAACAATTTGGAATTCGTTACCCCAATCTATACGTCAAACAAACAATTTAATTACATTTAAGAAAAAATTAAAAGCTTATCTTTCTTCCACACTTAATGAAATAAACTGAACATGCTTCATGTTGTTTTAGTAAATAACATTAGTTTAATGTTTAAATACTGTTCTTGCATAAATGGTTATTGTAGTTTTATGTCTGTCATTTGTTTTTAATTATAATATATATCATTATATGTGTATGCATATATGATTCTTTATGTTTTGTTCTTATTGCTCAAGATGAAATATGATGTATTTGTTGTAAATTGTATCTTGTTAGAAGACCTTGTTGAAAATAAGAAATGTATTATATAAATTGCATATTATGGAATTTCATCTGATGTATTTCTTAACAAGTCTATCTTCTTTAAATAAAGATTTTATTATTATTATTATTATTATAATGCACTGTACTAATTTTTCTGAAAAATGGCGTAGGCATATGAATTTGTTTACGAAGTTTGTAAACATTTCGTGTCATAAATGTTAAACATTATTTTTTCGTAAGTGATGTAATTATATTGGATTATCGAATAAATTTGCACATTAGAAAAGCGGTATGTATACTGTTATCGTTCGAATCGGTTTATATATGCATGTATTTGCGGATGACAACACAGCATGACAATACACAGGACCTATATTATAGGCTATACTATACCTGTTTTTATAGCCCCTTAAATAAATAAGCTCAAAACTTATAACGCTGTCCGTTTATAACGCTGTTGCGTGGCTTGGACCCCGTCATCTGCGTTATATTGGAGTTACAGTGTATATTGATTGGAGGCTTTTACAGGGTTTCTTCAACAGTCTTAATTTAATGATATTGCAGTATACAAACTTTGATAGTATGATAAAAGGTGTAAAAGTCAAGAATGGTTTTGAAGTATTTGATTTAGTTTTTGTAAATAACAATATAATATTAAAGTAGGTCATTTTTGTAATTCAGGCTTTTCCCGTACTGGGACAATTTTCTACATACAAATATATAGTGAAATACAGAAATAGACCAGAATAGTTGTAGGGTTTAGAGAAAATCTACTCTAGAGGGTTTCCACTGTACTTGACTATTACATAGTGAAGAGGTAAAAAATAATGTTAATTTATCCCATTTTCATGTTTGTATTGTTAAAATATCACGAGTAAACTTAATTCTGTGGCAATTGAGTTACCTATTTATTTTAGTTTGTTAAATAAAACAGGCTAATGAAATAATATTATGCTTTTTTAATACTTCCCTTAAAATGATGCAAACATTACCCCATCTCAGGGCTACGGAAGGCATCACCTGAAAACATTTAAGATGGAATCATAGGAGAGTCGATTAAGGCTTTAGATAAACAAAAATCAATCACATAGAATTTATTGGCATGTGAATTCACTCAATAATATGCATTTTTAAAAGTTTTCAAACAAACAACCTGTTAAATTAAATTTTAGGGATTTAAATAAGCAGGAGCCCACAAGCCATGTCAAGTAGAATGCATGCTGTCATACTAAATATTTTAGAAAATTCTTATGTCGCCTCTAAAAAAAGTATTGAAAAACATGTGGGCATAGTGTTCAAAATTTAGTTTCAAACCTTTTGATTCTAATTACATTAAAATAAAGGGAATAGATTTACCTTGAGTACAATGTGTGTGTTTTTTTAAGTTTAAGCCATTTGTTTGTTCGTGTTTTTCCGTATCAACCGACACAGCCATCTGACTCCAAGGGACCACATCATGTGGATGGTCAGCCAGCTGACACACAGAAGGGATCTAATCTGAGGCATATTATCAGCCTCCGTATATAGGCTTGAAAACGTTTGATGATGCTATACGGTTATATATATCAAATAATTTGATGTGCCGTGCACAATATTGTGCAATGATATGATTTTCAGACCTTAACAATAATTACGAACTTGAATGGCTAATTTCTAAATTTTATGGTATCCAGTATGTAGACACAATAATAATAAATATGATGTACGTATTCATTGAGATCTGTTCCAAGACAGCGAGTTTGACCATTCTTTCGCTTTGATAGCACAACGTACTTTTAGATCAGTCACTTATATAGCGAACAAACATACATATTTGAAGTTGAATATTGGTACATGTTGTGGTTATATCGTTTTTGTAACATAAGAGATAAACATTAATATATCATAGAAACATGACCATGACAAGAATAAGATTTCAAAATTGTTACCAATTAATATACTTAATTTAATCATATTTACAAGTGATATTTGCATATAAGCTACCCATACAGAACATTACAGAACAATACTTTCCTCCAGACTATAGTCATTGAGCAGAAACCTTTTTTTTTTAATTTTCATAAAAACGACCATAACCATATGCACTCCAAACTTTATCCAACCTTGGATGAACGCTACATACAAACAAAATTACAGAACGGTACCTCTATCTAAACTAAAGTTACTAAGAGGAAACTGTTTTCCCACTTTTAGAAACAATGACCTTGATCCCACTGGCCCCAAACGCAATCCCAACATTGGTCTGCATACACACAAAATAACAGAAAAATACCTTTGTCTAAACTTAAGTTATTGAGGAAGAAATATTTTCTTTGTAACAATTACCTTGATGCAAATGATCTCAAATTTAATCCCTTGCTGGATCAGCATTAAACTTACTTGCACACAAAATATCAGCAAAGTATTTCAACCCTAACTAAAGTAATTGAAAGCAAATTTTGTATCAATTTTTATCTATTTTTATTAACAGTGCTCAACTTGACCAATCATAAATACCACCCCATGCTAGGTGTACATGTCAAATAGAGATAGTTATTGCAAGCAAACATTTACCTGAATGTTCACAGTACTAGTTCTACAATTGGTAAGATTCTACTGAATTGCAGGTCAGAATTATGAACATTGGTACTATGTACACTTGCATGACAATCACTGAACCATGTGTAAGTTGCCATGAATATCTATAGTAGTTACAGAGATATGTACTTGTTGCACTCAACCTTAACCTACATTATATCTTGCACACAAACCTTAACCCCACTTTCAGAAGTACAAAAGGGGACATAATCATGCTTATAAAGACCCTGAACACATCAAATTGTATTTTTTTTAAAGGCAGCTGTGGCGTACTGGATATGGTGTCCATCTAGTGACAGGCTGTTAACCAGTTTGATACCTAGTACTGATTATATCCAGGAAACGGACTCCGGAGCGTTTCAATCAGCCTTTGGCCTTCGATGCAATCAAACTAAAATAAATAGGTTTAACTAAGCAACAACATAAGCATAATTCTGCTACCCTGCAAGTCACAACTTGAAAACTTGGATAGTGAACACAATGACACCGACCAAATTTGTAAAATTGCAATCAAATACATGTGGTAGAAATGTGCTATTGAGATCGTTCTGTGAGTTAGACAGCTCAGACTATTTGGTAAATAGTGGAGCTAATTATTTAAGCACACTGAGACTACTTAGCTCTCACGATGCAACAAACATAGTATATACACAAGACAAGAGAAGCTACTGTATTATACCGTATTAACATCGCCTCTGTGGATGTCACCCTAAGCATCATCGTTGACTCAATAGCAGTTTCAGGAGCTTGTTTCTCTCAGTTTCCTCCATCGTCATGTTGCAAACCCTGCTGAGGTGATTGTTGTTGTTGAAGTGCTCTGGAGTTTGTCGCGCTAGCTCTATCCGGGTCCTGGATGCAACGACTTGCGCTGTCCGTGGGGGGGGGGGGAGCAACACAAAGTATCCCTGATGACTGTCAGGTTGACTATGTCAATCTAGGATTTAAACCTGTTTAATACCGGAAAAACATCATCGAGTGTATCTAATGTCTGATGTGTTTCCTACGTCAACCTGAGAAGTTTACTTTTTTTCTCCCAATTTATGTTGTATTTAAGAACTGTGATCAAGATTAACACAACCAAACATTACACATTGGAAATACATGACTGCAATACACAACACACTTACACAGTGCACAAATCTTAAATCTTAAAATAAGCCTACTAACCTTGTGCGTTTCTTGATCAGATTTCACTTTGGAGACATGGGTTGGGACAGGAGCTGACGGTGCATGTTTGGTCTTTTAGTCTGGTTTGGTGTCCACTGCCATTTCGTGAGTCACACGAGTCTGTAACAGCCGGTCAGGGGCTTGAGTGTGGCTTAGCTGGTCAACTTGGCTGATCGCTTTGCTGTCTATGAAGCCATGAGGGCTGGACCTGTTACCGTGGTGCATTGATTGGGAGTCCGAAAACATGTATCAACAGTTGTGTTTTAATTCCTGTATGGTACTTGGCAGCGAAAGAAAAATACCTCCACTTCACAGCTTGGAGATGTCTCTACCAATTGGGTATTGTCCTTGCGCTGTCTGTTATCCTGATGGATTGTAAAGAACCTGGCTTTTATTCATGTAAGAAGACATGACTGATTATTTTCCCAATCTGTATGTTAATGCAGAACACTTATCAATATATGAGTAGTCTATCTCATCGTTCACGGCACAAATCAGCAGCTTCCTTCTCGTATTTAAGAGACCATATAAAAGCAGGGGGCATTTCAATTATGTTCACAACAATGGTGTTTTTTATTGAATGATAACAGCCATCACTATTGTCATGATTGCTTGCCACAATCTAATGTAATCAGTTTGTAGCCTGTTCAGTGAACAGCTGGAAAAGGACTTGCTGACATATTGCGGATTAAATGTGTATTCCCTTACATTCCCACTGGTTGATAGACTGGTCAATTCCAAAAATAATTCACATAAAGAGGTGCTTGAGTTACACATAAGCAGATATTTAGCCCACACACAAATTTGTGTACAATCGTTACTGCACATAACATAATAACAGTTAGCTAAGTCAGTGCAGCTCAAACACATGAGTATTTTGTACATAAGTTACTTCACACAAAATAATTTCTTGCAAATAAATAACATGAAATTACACAAGATTGTAGTTAGCTTACACAACACAAAAGGGAATAAAATGTAACGATAATCCAGTCATATGTGCAGGTCTTCAGTTTTAACATGTACAACAGGTGTGTCATAGAGTATACTGAAACAATTCCCATGTCAATCTTTTATGAAAACTAAACAACTTATCTTTATAGACAATTACATGGATGAAATTATTGTAACATCTCAACCAAAATACACTTAATTTTACAAGCCAAGCAGAATAGCCAGACTTTGTCCATCCTGTTTGTCAATTTAAGCGTCATACAGTCACAATTAACAATGTAATTATTTACAATCATACAGTATCATTAGCATAAAAAGGTAACAATAACCAATGTCCCACTATGCGTTCTGTTAATCTATAATGTAATTTAACAATGCTGAAAAGATCAATATTTTTCACCTAAAGTTTACTTAAACTTTTTCATATTTCAAATTAGTTTTCATAAAATGTTAAATAAATTTGCTATGTTTTGAAGTAATTATTCATTATGCATATTTTACATGCATCTAATAATGAAGGTTTAAAAATAGCACAAGCATCATGAACGTGTATATCTATGTACAAACAATTATTTAAATGGTCCTCTCATTTCATACACAGCAAATGACAAATGATTAATTAAAGGACAATACTGAAACAAATATGTTAACAATATAACGTATTACATATTAGTTCAAATGTTCAAACAAAAACCCACAAATTGTATGAGTAAATAACAATATGAGTACACAAATTATTTGAATCTTTAACTACAAACATAATGTAGTATTGTAACATAACGCACGACCATGCTCTTATGCTGAACAACACATTGTCATTTTAATATTTATCACTAGTTACAACAACTTATACATACATGTACACGTTATTCTACTCTGAACACCAGGATGTCGTCGTCCGTTCCCACAATGATGGATGATGTGGTGCTGCTGTAGCAGACTGGCCGTTGGCTGCACATGCTATCAAACCTCCCTGTCACCAGAGTTGCCAGCTTTTTCTTCCCCTCCCTGTCCACCTGTACAATAGTGTAGGACCGGCCTCCACAGACAAGCACCTGGCCTGCAGGGGTCACATGTACTCCCCATGGCGTCCATAGTGCTGGGTCTGTAAATGTAGCCAGGAGTGTCCCATCCCTGGCAAGGGTGAGAAGCTTGTGCTCAATCCAGCAGGTGATGTACAGCCTGTCACCTGTGGGACTCACAGCACACTTGATTACTGCAAAACAGAGAAACATCAAGAAAGTGAACTATGTAAATATTAAATAATATTATACTGCCGTAATAGTGTAATACGCATATGTGCTATAAGTAGGCCTTTACACAACTTAAATATATGCATACATCCCAATAATTCAATAGTTGAGTGTGACAATAAACGTCAGTAGCAGTGCTATTGTGTAAAAGTTTGACATGTTGACATGCAACTGGTGAGTTTGAAATGAAGTGCAGCAAAATTTCACAGATGATAACAATTACACATACGTAATCAATTGCACAGTTCAATCAACACATGTATATAATGAATTATACAACAATAATAGATTTCCCACACATGTATACATGTGATAACAATGTACTGAACAGACATACCTTATACATGTGTAATGTTACGAGTGTAGTTGTGTTTGTAAAGTGTTAATAACAAAACAAATAATATTTCAAACAACAAATATTGACGCTTTTCTATCTACATTCTTACGGAACCAATTACAACAGCAAAATGTTTAAATGAATTATTATAATAAATACATACCTTTGAACACTTCTTAAATAAAACAACAATTGAAAGAGTACCTATTTTATACAATGATATGAAATGTTTCAATTAATAAAACATATTGTACATGTGCAGTAAGTAGATAGCAACAACAATGAACACCAGGTCAGAAAGTGTCTCTTTCCCAGGAATTCTGTTTCTATTTATAGACATGTCATGTAGTGACAGTCAAAATACTTCATTACTCATGTTTATAAATCAATAATAGTGCAAATCTCTCTGGCTATTGTAAAAATCAATGAACACATAGATTATACAAATTTTGAATTTATACTTTGTAATTCTTATTCCTAATGAATCCAACATGATTCTTACCTGTCAGATAAGATGAGCTATCCACATCTCCAAACAGTCTGCAGACCTGTTTTCCACTAAGTGAGTACATGTACAATGCATTACCAGAGCAGATAAACAGGTCACCACGGTGGTGGGCAATACCTCTAAAGTGATGTTGTAACTCAAACTTCCTCACTGGAGTAAGCTGACTCTGGGTGACTTTGATAAACTGGACCCAATACGTGTTATTATACTTCACAGCCACAGCAACCTCACTGGGTGTGATGAGGCACATGTCCTTGGGATAACAGGCCCAGTGACTCACCACCTGGTACTGGTGGTTCAGCAGCTTGACTTTATCATTCCCACAGTCTCCAACCAGGACATGTCCATCTGGGAAAACACATATGGCTCCAATATAGCATGTGCATGTATCACTTGGTATTCTCACATTGTGCCTAGTATTACTCTGGACATTAAACACCTTGCCTGACTTTCCCAGCAGAGTCAGTGCCTGCTGTATTATATGCTTACATTTTATGCTGGCTATAAGGCAGAGCACCTTATGATCTCCAATTTTCTCAACAATTTCATGGAATTGTGACAAGTCATTGTGAAGACTGGTGCATTTATGAATAGAACTTGTAACTGACCCTTTTATGCTTATAACTTCATTTTTTATCTCGTTAAGTTCCTTCACAGAAATATTATTAAAATCATTCAAGATAGAAAGAACAATCCTACACATTTCTTCTTTTAAACATTGCTCATTTTTGCCCGAGGTACCCACACAACTATTACCACACTCATCTATATGAGTATTTAAATTGCCACGCATTTGTTCTATCATGACTGCCCCATGTTCATTGTATGTGTTCTGCAATGACTGAATGCTGGCCTCCTGACTGATCTGTAGGTTTTTGATTTCTTCCAGGACAGTTTCAAGCTCCACTGACAGTCCCTTTAAGTCTGTGGGCTGTGTGTTGGTCAGCTCATTAATTGGAGTCACTTTACTGCACTGGCTGAAATGAACAATCAATACATGTACATACCAAGGAATAGTCAGTGATATTATGTCATGCTTCAAACAAGAATAAAGTGTTAAATAAAAACATACATGGACAATAAATTAACGCTTCTTGGGCTTTATATGGGGTATATATATTTGCACTTATCCATCCATCTGCGTGACTTATTTGTCGTATATAACTCAACATGTATTCCTGCAACTTTATAAGTACAGTATCCAGGCATGTGAGCTAATGCGCACCTCTATATTTTGTTTCTGTTGTTTTCATCATAATTGTAGTAATGTCTCCTATTTAGACAAAAATGACATTTTAAAATATGTGTAGAGTGTAAAATAAACAAGGGCTGTTTGTAAAACATGCATGCCCCCCAAATGGGCTGTCAGTTGTAGTGGCAGCCATTGAGTGAATACGTTTTCTGTCATTGTGACCTTGACCTTTGACCTAGTGACCTGAAAATCAATAGGGGTCATCTGCAAGTCATGGTCAATGTGCCTGTGAAGTTTCATGATCCTAGGCATAAGCGGTCTTGAGTTATCATCCGGAAACCATTTTACTATTTTGGGTCACCGTGACCTTGACCTTTGGCCTAGTGACCTCAAAATAAATAGGGGTCATCTGCGAGTCATGATCAATGTACCTATGAAGTTTCATGATCCTAGGCATACGTGTTCTTGAGTTATCATCCGGAAACCATCTGGTGGACGGACGGACATACGGACGCATGGACATACAGACGGACGAACATGTGCAAAACAAGATACCCCCTCTTCTTCGAAGGGGGGCATAATAGTATTGCTACTAGAAGACTAACACTTTACATAAATATTTATCATTGTGTTATTTTACCCACATGCATAGTTTGGTATGTCTTTTTTCAACATACCCAGAGTTATGGCCACTGTTTAGCAAATAAATCACATTTAAAATTGTGTTGTGAGTAACTCAAAGAGTACAGCTGATAAAGGGATGAACTATTCTTAAAGTATTACCCACCATGTGAAATTATGCACCTTGATATTTTTTTTTCAGTTTTTGTTTACATAAGAAAAGTGTGAAAGTCCCTTTCACCAAACGATAAATTTTTTGAATTGTGAGAATTGTTACTCAAATAGAGGGATACTTCTACAGTAACATATTAATTGCCAGGTTAACTTGTGCAACTCCATGTTTGTTCATAATTTTAAGACAATATATTTGTGCAGTTGTGGGACAAATTGGACTGTAGAGGTATCCATGTACTCAGAACAATGTTCTAGTTGTTTATACTTTTTTCAATTTTAATATTGTAAACCTTGACCACACTATCAATAATAACAAATGCAAGAAAAGAGGCATGACTTTTAGTTTATGTATATTCCCACACATTTTTAAATAAGCCATCGATAAAAGTCAATAAATTGTTCACAACCACCTGTCTTAAGTGGATTAAAAGTCAATGAATGAAAGCATTTAATAAAGGCAGTACTGTAATATATATGAAGAATGTCCAATTGTCCTACATGTACAATGTTTTATGATAATGAAAATCTGTTTAAAATATTGTTATGATTGGTATAACAGGTACTAAAACTGACTGCGACACCTTTATACGTGTAATTTCATGTTATAAGCTTCTGTGACTTTTGACCTATTGACCGAAACATGGATTTACCTCTTAATCTTCCTCCATGTAAACATAAAATATGTTGCATGGTTGTAGGTCAAAGTATTCCCTAGACATCATGTGGAAACAATTTGTCTACAGACCAATCTACAAACGGACCACAGGACAGATGCCAACCAAAATAACACGGCTTCTTAAAAGAGGGTCCTCTATTTCATAAAGTCTCAGCATGAACAATCTAGCCTGTGATGAGTGGCTTATGGCATGCAACCTCATGGTCTAAAGTTTCAGCATGAACAATCTAGCCTGTGATGAGTGGCTTATGACATGCAACCTCATGGTCTACTATAATGTCCCAATATGTTGTGTTGTTATTTTAACTATTGTCATTACTTTGCTTTAGTTGTTGTCACATGATCTATTTGTGGAAAAGAAAAGACGCCATTGTAAATTGTTTTAAAGAAGGATCTGAGAGATTGGTCTATTGTTTATTTATATGTGATATTGAAATACCATACAGTAGCAAGCCTAGTGGCAATGATGTTTTTTTTAAATTGGGATATATGAATAATAATTTTGTAATTTACTTTATACTACACAACATAACAAAAAATTATAACTTTTTTAAAAATTTGTGGAAAATATACTTTAATTGTATTCGCATTATTTGGAAAAAAAATGTTAAATGGCACCAAAGCAAGAGCCAATCGCTGTTCATAAGCTATTTTCACATTCAAAATGTTAATTTCCTAATGTTAATGAAATCCAAGATACAAAACATGTTTATGATTATTTTACACACATTTTTTTTACAGTATGAAAAGTGTACTTAATATTGAACACAGAGGACTGCACATTTTCAACAAATATACACTCATTTACTTTTCTAAATTATTCAATAAAAACAAAGGTTTAAGTATTGTTGTGTTGTTTTTTTCCTTAAAGTCACATAACATCCACCGCATGAAATGTTTGTAAAAAGTTTATGTATTTTAAATCACATTATAGTGTTAGTAAATGTAAAAAAAATAACCTGTTATTCTGTTTATCATACCTCAACGTCCCCGATTTTAAAGAAATAATGACAAAATCGCTAAAAAGCTGCAGTTTAAGCGGAAATGAAGATGACTTTTGTCATTTGACGAGTTAATAATGACGTCATGAGCACGGGCACTGTTCTATAGGGTTCTATTTAAATCCGCCTCAGGAAAAATAATAAACACACACTATTGCACTTTTCAACTATATTATACTTTTATTACACTATAGTTGTTTAAAGATTTCACAATATACTTTACTTTTCATATAAAGCATTAAAACAACTATTTTCTATTATTCTTAGTGCTGCTATAAAATATTTCCATGTCTATGCTGCTTTCTCTATAAAACCTAAAATTTAACTGAACTAAAACAAAGCTTATTCTAACAGCTATTTTAAATGTCAAAACATCTATTCAATTTGCTACAGGAAACAAGAGCATGGTGAAATTAATTCTCTATCAACAGAGTGATATTTAAAGTAAACAACAGTCAACACAATGTTGTTATTAATTTCATGGTTAAATGCTATCCATTAATTTCCCTGCAGAACATTCTCCCCTACCTTGATAAACTTTAGTTTATCAAAATGTCAAGTATACCAGATGTATGCTTACTGCTTATGCTAACTGTACTCTGTCAAATTTCAAAAGTATGCCATATACTATATTCTTTCAAAAGCTGTAAGTATAAGACTTATACTGTATTCTATCAAATGTTAACAGTATGACAAATTGTCGCATAATAGGTGTATTTCATGTATATTCCTTGTTCGGTGTAACAGAATACATAATATCTGTCTTCATGAAGAAATGCATAAATGGGCATCATATGTCGTCGTCAAATTAGACGAGAAAAATGCACCAAGTTATTGCCCATGGCTGGGTTCACTAATTAGTTATGTCTATGGTAAGCACATGCAGCACTGTTAATTTGGGTATATTTTCATGTTAAATGACAGGTGAACTTTCATATATGCAGTTAAACAAACGTGGTCTCGCTTAATTATTGGCATATATATGCACAAGATATGTCAGTCACACATAAAGCCATCCCGTATCAGGTAATTCAACTCATGTTAACGTCAATCATCCAGACAGCCGTCACCCAATTTATTTGTCCATTATTGTATAAATTGGCATCTGCGTTGTATGAAGGAGGTCCTGAGTTTGACAATCGAGTAGAGTAGTCACGCTTTCTTGACGTGGTGGCCATGTTGGCCACCGCGATGTAAAATTGTACTTCATGAACATTGGAAGCGTTGTGTTAGAAATTATTTAACAGAAATAAATCTCGATAAAAACAGAAATGAACTTTGGTTGTTACTGTGTGTTTTCCACGAACGATACATAATTACGTGACACAGTACATTTATGGTGCGCAGTGCCAGGATGAACCAGAAGTGCCACTCATTTTAACGACCAACAGGGAAAAAATCAACGCGACATGGAAAACGGAGTACAAACAACACTATACGGAATCACAGGCCAACGTGAAAAAACAACGCAACATGGAAAACGGTCAGTGTTTTCATAAATTATGGCAAACAGGGTATTATGTCAAATTTTATAAAGTAAGAAATAAAACGTAAAACAAAAGCTTCATGACAACGAACTTTTTCAGAATTGTTTTAAAGAATTTTACGAAGTTAAGTGTTTAAAGAAATAATTAATCATGTACGAAGAAATTATGCAAGTATCAAAATCATACAGTTTTTCATTGATCTGTAGTTTTTCTAAAATATCGGGAAATTAAGAATAAAATAAATGAAAAAGAAAGTAATTTAAATTTACAGAATTTTCTGAGTTATAGAAATAATGAAATTAGAGGCGAACAAATCATTGAGAATATTTAAAGAATTTTATATAAATTGTGTATGATTATAATATAGATTGTATACGAACGTGCGTTTTTTCGCACAAATCCATTTTAAATTGTTGGTATTTTTTGTAAAATTCCATTTAATTAAAACGTACAAGGAAATAATAATATCTTATAAAGTTTTGTTTATTATTTTAATAAAGAAACTTTGGCAGTGGTTTTATTTATTAATATAATAGAAAAAACTCGGAGATGATACACATATTCAAAAAATTTACCTAGAATTTTACATTTACGGAATTAAGAATTTAGGAATTTAGATTATTTAAGACAGTTTTGTTTATTATTTTAATAAAGAAAATAAGGCGGGTTTTGTTTATTAGAATGATAAAGAAAATAAAAGAGGACGAATAAATAAAATTATTGGAAAATTTAAAAATAGTTTCAGAATTGAAAAAGAAAGAAAATAGGAAATAAGAAAAATAATGTTGATTGCGAATATGAATAGGGCAGACACACACAAAAAAAATATTATGTAAATATGTATATACGTCATTGTGTTGATGCAAATATATGTAGGATATTGGTAATATTGAAGGTCTTGAGTAATTTTAAGTAAGAATTTAATGCGATCTGACGCGTATAGCGCAGTTAAAATATAACGATATGTACGTATTAAATTTCTAATATAATTGTTTAAGGGTTACAATTATATTTTATGAGCACGGCTGACTGATCAGCGTTCGGACATACCGAGCTCGAGGTTCTGATAACCTTAGCGTCCTCATGTGTTAGTGAATTTATCCCTGTGCCATCGAAGCAAATTACGCTATGGACAGAAGATGCGATGTCGCATAAGAATTATTTGAGTAGTTCGATTAGGAGCAAAGACCTGAATTTTGAAGTATACCGATACGTGTTCTAATATTATGAATGCATATATATAAAAGTCTGCCTTGTCATATTTGCGCATCTTTACAAGTGCACAGGTCAAACATGTCAATAAATCTATGCCCAACGGCAAAACTTTAGTAGTTAAGATGAGGTTTATGAAATCATGATATGAACAGGTACGTCTATCATTACCCATTACTCTAGGGCAATAAAGTGGCGCGCGCCTGTCAAAAATTTACTGGCTGCACGTGCGTAAAATGACAAAATACCAAATAGTCGAAATAGTAATGATATTATGCCTAAGGCGGTACGCAAGTCATATTAAGTAAATGGCTTGTCAGATGTCAAACTGTCATGTACTTATCCGAAGTATGTTTTGAGGAATTGACTAATATTTTTTCGTTGTAAAGAATTTATTGTTTTGAATAAGATATCACAGTAAGTTGTCATGACGATATTTAACAATAACTAAGGGGATATTTATAAATGTTTGCCATGATTTTGAACAACTGATACTTGTATCACCACGACGCAGATGAAAATATCGAGATTTGAAGACAACGCCGAAGAAGAGCCACTTCGCGAGACAACGCCTTCCACAACGAATAGAAGAAACAAACAACATAATTAGAATGGAACATCACGGCGTTTACTCTCAAAGTGAATACCTGGTTCTATCGCTAAAAGAAGACCAACGCCAGAAGATTTCGAAGGACAACAAGTGACGCAACACTGGACACAATACTTGTGACGTTAAACAATATAGAGTAGATGCAGCCGTTCAACTGTTTGACGTGCGTAGATAACGCATTTGGAATGATACTTCCGAGGCCTAAGACATCAAGGAGAACACTGCTATAGTTAATACCTCGTGAGCATTATGGCCAATAGAAGATCTTAATGTCCCAAGAGAAATGAAGACGCTGGAACCAAGAACAAAAGTACAATCAACAACAACAGAAACAACAATGCGATCACAAAGGTTTTAACAGACGTCACAATTATAAGCAATGCGGTACGCATCAACACCATATCCAGAGACAATATCACGATGGATTCAACAACAGAAACAACGACGTGATGACGGCTGGTTCAGCGACAAAAACAACAGAAACCACGATGACATATCCAGCCTCGATGTGAACCTTGATACGCAGATGAGTGCAACCGACCACGTGCGATTTGCCTACACAGCTTGGCGATAGATAGAGCTTCATCACGACAGCAATGGTACATCACCCATGAATCAACATAGACAGAAAACAACAAACCAAGACATCTACTTGACAGCAACAGGTACATATTCAACCCGGGCAATACCTACTTCGAATGGACAGCACAGGAGGTCACTAGTCAAACAACGCCTGTAGTGTTACGTGGACAATCGACCAACGTCATTTAACATTGATACATGATATTGTAAGACACTTGTCATTCAGGATTTGATCTTTCTAAAGATTTTAAATCATAAAATATAAAATCTTTCATTAATGAAAATGAGGTGTGTCGCATAATTGGTGTATTTCATGTATATTCCTTGTTCGGTGTAACTGAATACATAATATCTGTCTTCATGAAGAAATGCATAAATGGGCATCATATGTCGTCGTCAAATTAGACGAGAAAAATGCACCAAGTTATTGCCCATGGCTGGGTTCACTAATTAGTTATGTCTATGGTAAGCACATGCAGCACTGTTAATTTGGGTATATTTTCATGTTAAATGACAGGTGAACTTTCATATATGCAGTTAAACAAACGTGGTCTCGCTTAATTATTGGCATATATATGCACAAGATATGTCAGTCACACATAAAGCCATCCCGTATCAGGTAATTTAACTCATGTTAAAGTCAATCATCCAGACAGCCGTCACCCAATTTATTTGTCCATTATTGTATAAATTGGCATCTGCGTTGTATGAAGGGGGTCCTGAGTTTGACAATCGAGTAGAGTAGTCACGCTTTCTTGACGTGGTGGCCATGTTGGCCACCGCGATGTAAAATTGTACTTCATGAACATTGGAAGCGTTGTGTTAGAAATTATTTAACAGAAATAAATCTCGATAAAAACAGAAATGAACTTTGGTTGTTACTGTGTGTTTTCCATGAACGATACATAATTACGTGACAAAATCTTCTGTACTATTTGCTTATCTAGATTCAGTGGAAGCGTTACTATTACTATACTAACTATAATTTACTGTAATATCAGACTACAATACAAACGAGACACTTTAATCTCCAAATACTCAACTACACACAATCGCATTATTTTTATAAACAAAACTATAACATTTCGCATGCCTATATATGATAAAAATTTGTAATAAAAGCAACATATAATATACATTCTCTATCATCAAAATGTCATACAATGTATAGTATACTAAGATGTAATTACAAGACATCAAGCAAAATTTCAAGCTCTTCAGTTTCACAAAATGTTCACTATGTTTGTCTTCCCAAAAATAGGATATACAGTTATTATTATGCACTCTGAGTCAAATTGCAAATCTGTATATAAAACTTTTTACACCTATCAGTATTAACTGTGGTTGCTTTGTGGATTATTATGCCACTTAACATAACAACCAACATACAACTAGCTTATTTACACTTGCGCTTGGTTTTGAAGCTGAGTTTATGCTCTAATCTTCTTCCTCTGGCACAATTAAACAAAGTCTTGTAATTGATCTCTTCAAAACTGACTGTCCAATACGAACACTGACAGCGCGAACATGACCATCAGCTCCTGGGAAAATCTCCACTATTCTACCAAGCGGCCATCGACCTCTAGGCTGCTCAGGATCGACAACAAGAACAACGTCTCCCATCCTAAAGTCTCTGTTTTGTTGAAACCACTTCTTTCTGCCAGCAAGCATTGGCAGAAACTCTTGCAACCAACGTTTCCAGAAGTGTTTCACGAGTTCTTGTACACGTCTCCAGCGTTTAATTGGGCTATAATCTATGTTGTCAACTGAGTCTGGAGCAAATTGACCTCCAACTTGTCCAAACAGGAAATGGTTAGGAATAAGCGGTGTGCAATCATCAACATTTGCAGACTGGTACGTTAGTGGACGAGAATTAATCAAACTTTCAGCACCAGTACAAGCTGTGATGAGCTCTTCATCAGATATATCAGCTGAGGTCAAGATTGCTGATATTGCTCGTTTTGCTGATTTAATCATTATTTCATGTACGCCACCCCAGTGTGGCGCCGCAGGAGTGTTGAAAAACCACTGTATTCCTCGGTTAGCAGCACTTTCTTTGATTTTGTCTTTGTCTACATTCTGCACTAGTTCTCTTAGTTCTTTATCTGCCCCAACAAAGTTAGTGCCATTGTCAGAATACACTGAAACTGGTAAACCTCTCCTATTCACCATTCTGTAGAATGCATTCAAGAAAGCATTTGTGTCGAGACCAAAGGCTATTCTAGGTGCACTGCCCGTGTTGATAAGCATGTAAATAGACAGAGGTATCTCTTTGCTCGTCTTGTTCCCCTTCCCTGGATTGTAATGTAAGGACCACCAAAGTCTACTGCGACATTACTAAATGCACGCATGGTTACTTTTGTTCTCACTTTAGGTAAAGGTGCCATGATTTTATCCTTTGGATGGCCTTTCCTTCGTTTGCATTCAGAACACTTGTTTTCCCAGTCTCTTATTTGTTTTCTAGCAGCTACAATCCAGTATTTCACTGACAGATCAGAGAGTGTTTGGTTTGTTCCGCTATGATTGTTCTTTTCATGGGCATCTTTCACAATTAACTCTGTAACTGGACTCTTCCTGGGTAGTAACACAGGATATTTAGTGTCATATGGAAGAAAGTCAGAGTACTTTAGTCTACTGTCACTTCTTATCACCCCGTCGGTGTCTAATCTTGGATTCAGTTTGATCAGTTTGCTGGAAATTCCTACTTTCTGATTCTTACTTAGTTTATCATACTCTTCTGCAAAATATCTTCTCTGTGTCTCTTTGATCATTTCAGTCTTGCTTTCTTCAATTTCGACCACATTCAATGGCCCACTGACTCGATCTTCTTTCTTCATTTGCAGTTTTCAACAAATCTAATGACCCATGCTCGAATTCTAACAAGTTTTGTCCAATTTGAATATCTTTCCGGGCTAAGTCTACACTCTTCTTGTGACACAAAAAATGTACGCAAATATGTTCGTGCTGTTTTTTTCGCATTTCAAGTTTTCCATCATTACCCACATCAATTTTGCTCTTTGGCCATTCGTTTTCACTTTCCCTTAGAAAGCTGGGGCCTTCCCACCAATTGTTCGCAACAGCAAGACTGTTAACAGGTAAACCTCTTGACACATAGTCTGCTGGGTTTTCGTTTGTAGGAACATATCTCCATTGACTTGGATTTGTTACTCTGCGAATTTCACCAATTCTGTTTGCAACAAATGTTTTGAATTGTCTGCTGTTATTTCGTATCCAATATATGACATTCATGCTGTCCGAACATAATGTTACTTGTTTGATTTCTATTTCAAGAGTTTTGCAAATCCTTGATGTCAGTTTTAAACCAAGTGTTGCTGCAAGTAGTTCAAGTCTTGGGATACTAGTAGATTCTATGGGAGCAACACGACTTTTTGCAGCTACAAAGCGTACAGTCACATCGTCATTTTCATACTCACATCTCAAATATGTTACTGCTCCATATGCAATTGATGACGCATCTACAAATGTATGAATTGACATTGACTTCAGCTGTGTTTCATTATTTTCGTTTTTGAGACAACGTGGAATCTTGATCTTATCTAAATGTTTAAGCTCTTCGAACCACCTTTCAAAATTCAACTTCTCTGCTTCTCTCACGTTTTCATCCCAGTCAACCCCACTTAACCAGATGTCTTGCATGATTTGTTTCCCTCGTACTACATATGGCGCTAAAAAACCTAAAGGATCAAATATCCTACAAACAGTCTTTAATACATTTCTCTTTGTGATTTCATCTGGCATTGTCATTTCGTCACCGACTTTGAATATAAATTCATCATGTTTTGCTTGCCAGGATATTCCAAGAGTTTTAGTTGTTGGCAGATTTCCTGTTCCTAAATCTATTTCTGCTGCTCTATCTTTTTCTGGTATTGTTTCTAACACTTCTAGTGAATTTGAAATCCACTTTCTAGCATGCATATCAGCTTTCTGCCACAGCTCTCTCAATTGTCTACATAGTTCTATTCCCTCTGTCACGTTTTTCGTAGAATCCATGCTATCGTCCATGTAAGTAGACTTCAGAATTGTCTCAGCCGCCATCGGATATATGTCGGCATGGAGCACAGCATTATGTTGAGATACATACTGGGCTAGATATGGTGATGAGTTAACTCCGAACACTAAACGTGTGAATTCAAATGTTTCGATGGGGCTTTCTGGTGATTCTCTCCATATGAATCTTTGGTATTTTTGATCCTCACTTGCTAGGCCAACTTTCAAATACATCTCCGCTATGTCACAGACAACTGCGATCTGATTTCTTCTGAACCTTAGCAACACATCAAACAGTTCTCTTTGCAATTTTGGACCTGTACTTAGGTACTCATTCAAACTTGTGCCTTCATGTTTAGATGATGCATCAAACACAATGCGAACTTTTGTTGTTTCCTTTTCTGGCTTCACTACAGCAAAATGTGGCAAATACCATCCTTTTTCATTGTCTTTTCTTTCAACCTTCTTAATAAAGCCATTCTCTTCATATTTTCTTATAATGTCATTATACTCCTGTTTCAATTCAGGAGATTTCTTCAATTTTTCTCAGTACCATATAGTCTGTTTAAGGCACTACTATAGTTGTCAGGTAATGTTTCTTTATCTGATTTCCATGGCAATGGAACTATGTATCTATTGTCTTTGTGTTCAATACTGTTTTCTATTTTAACCTGCACTTTCTTGTCTTCTAGTGACATTTGGTTACATTCCGTTTCACTTTCAACTTCCCAAAACTGTTTCAATGAAGTCTCCAAGGTATTATTAGCATGAAACACAAACATGCTAGTGCTATCATGATTATTCTCTCTATTTATTGGCCCAACACATGTCCATCCAAGTGGTGTCAATCTAGCCTCTGGTTCACCATCACCACCTACTATCTCTCCAAGTGACCTATGAAGGTGCGCATAGTCAAGACCTATCAGTAAATCTATCTTCTTCTTTCTACCAGTACTTGGGAATGGTATGTCTTTAAGATGTGGCCACTGCTCTTTCATTATTTGCCAATTCACTGTTTGAAGTTTTCCAGTTACATTTCTTGCTGTTTGTGCTTCCATTGAAAGTTCATATTTTCTATTTAAGCTCTGGAGTTTGAACATAACATTCATAGTGCTGAATCTATCTGATTTTCCATTCATCACACTTACTTCAATAGTTTTTCTTTCTCCTTGGAGTTGTAATTCACATGCAACATCTTCATTAAGATAAGACGTTGTACTCCCGTCATCTAAAAATGCATTGATGACTAATTCACGATTGCCTGCTGATACTACTACCGGAATGGTTCTCAGAGCAATACTTGATCTATTATGGGCACTATATGTCTTCGAGACATCTTCTTGTGGTACTGGGTGAAATGCTTTAGCATTAACATTCAAAACATCTCTATGTAATAGTCTGTTGTGTGTCTTTGTGCAACTATTTATTCCACACTGTCCCTTTAATCTACATTCTTTCCCCATATGATTACCTTTAAGGCATCTGAGGCAAAGTCCAGCATCTTTTGCTTGTTTCCATCATTCTTCTACATTCATAGTCTTGAATTTCATGCATTCCCATGCATTGTGATTTTCTCTGCAAATTTGACATTTAACAGATTGTTTTTGCCTTGCGTCTGTTTTTAGGAAGAAGGTCTTTTGGGATTTCATTCGCGGGTTTTCTTGGTGTTTCAAACCATAAATAGTCTCATTTGCATGAACTGCATATTCCGTCTCTTCATTCACAAACGTTCTCAATGTTTCAACAGAGTCTGGTAATGATTTGTCATGGAGTGTTCTCATATAGCGTGTTAACATGGTTTGTGGCAGTTTCTTTAACAAACGGTGGTATAACGATCTTCCTTCAAGATCATGAAGATGGTTTACTTCCTTTAAGTTAATAACTGCAATGTCAAGTAAATCAGCGAATTTTTCAAGTTCTTTAGGTGATTTATTCTTTAAAGGCTGGAAATTCTCTAACTTATCTAAGAATTGGTTCACTACTCTTTTGGTACCACCATATTTCCTGTCAAGCCTTTCCTTTGCAGCATTATATGCCTCTTTCGAATGTCCCAGATTTTTAATAGAATGTAGCGCTTCGCCCCCTAGGTACTGGCGTAATTGCAGAAGTTTGTACTGTGGGGTACTTGGCGATTCGTCAATACATGCTTGAAAAGCTGCCTTCCATGCAGGGTACTTTGTTTTGTCAGCAGTTAACAAGGGAATCTTTACTCTTTGAAGTTGTTTCCACATGTCTTTTCCTAATGCGGAATCTGATTTACTGCCGTCTTCATGGTTTGATTCATGATCTTGGTCAGACTTAGAGCTTACTTTGTGGTCAGACTCGGAGCTTACTTTGTTGTCAGACTTGGAGCTTACTTTGTGGTCAGACTTGGAGCTTACTGTAAAAACTTCATCATATAAACTCACGAGTTCATCATACTGTTTTTCAAAAATGTCAATTTCATTCAAAGTACTTGCCAATTCTGTTGAATCTTTCACCACTAAGGCTAGGTCTTGAACACTTTGCACTGCCATGTCCATAGCCTCTTCAACCTTGTCAAGTGACTCTTTCACAAGATCTTTATTTGGCGTATCATCGCTTAAAATGTCTTTCACTTTATTACGCGCCCTGGTGAATGCTGCTTTACATCGTGATTTCTTCACTTTTAATTCTACTAAATTCTCCTGAGGGGCCTCTTGAGGGGTTTCTTCATCTTCTTTGTCATCCATTGTGAGATGTAGAAATAGGCAAACCTCGCTCTGCTACCAAATTGTTCTATAGGGTTCTATTTAAATCCGCCTCAGGAAAAATAATAAACACACACTATTGCACTTTTCAACTATATTATACTTTTATTACACTATAGTTGTTTAAAGATTTCACAATATACTTTACTTTTCATATAAAGCATTAAAACAACTATTTTCTATTATTCTTAGTGCTGCTATAAAATATTTCCATGTCTATGCTGCTTTCTCTATAAAACCTAAAATTTAACTGAACTAAAACAAAGCTTATTCTAACAGCTATTTTAAATGTCAAAACATCTATTCAATTTGCTACAGGAAACAAGAGCATGGTGAAATTAATTCTCTATCAACAGAGTGATATTTAAAGTAAACAACAGTCAACACAATGTTGTTATTAATTTCATGGTTAAATGCTATCCATTAATTTCCCTGCAGAACAGGCACACTTAATATTTGCAAAAAATGTGGGGGGTTTTCTGTTTGTGTTGCACTTTATGTTTAAAAAATATGACATCTTGGTATCAAATTGTTTTTTTTGCTGAAACTGATCTATTTTACTAAAAATGATTACTTTATAGCTGATTACGAGTAATATGACCATCCTCCACACATGACTGATATAAGAACTTCCTGTTGACCGTGATATAAATAGAGAATATATGACTGGTGACTTTTGATATCACATGATATCAAAAGTCACCAACCAGTTATTCTATTTATTATGCCACATTTAAGTAAATATGAAAATATTAACAAAACAAACAAAAATAAACAACCGCTTAATCTCATTGATGTATGGTAGTAAAATATGCAAATTAGTAGCAGCCTGATTCCATCCGCTAGCGTCTATGCATATTTACACATAAAAAATAGTTCGCAAGTGAGCAACAAACAATAAAATTTAAACACTCATAATTTAACTAAATAAAAAAATTGAAGCGAGAATTCGATACTTAAAATTACAATTTCTGCACTAAAAGCGCATTACCAATATTCTTTATAATAACACATTCGACATGTACATGTACTTCCAAGTACACACCAACCGCTATTTCAAAGCGAATGTGTAGAGTGAAAATCTCAAACAATAAAGACAATAACTAAATGGAACGGGATTTTAACATAGTGCGCTAATTGGAAGTGTTCAGAGTGATTTATTTTTCAACTTGTCCATCTCCGTAGTATACGTTTAGTAGTGAGATGTTAACGGTTTCGCTGGGAAGTCAAAGTGGGTGGGGAACGCAACTGCTTGTGGATTTTGAACTTTCTAAGGAAGCTGCTTTTGTGCAATATTCAGAGATTTTACAAGCTGTGTGTTTGGAGTTGGAGATATATATTGCTGAGATTAATGATGTGTATGTTATTGTGTCCAATGATATGCATGATATCAGTGGGAGAGCATCCTGAATCCCACATAGTCTGTGCAACCATATGTTTCCTGGTCGAGTGGTTGGTAAGTTTCATCTTTATACATACACATTACACATGCTTCATTATTTTTGCTATTTTTGACACCCATTTTCATTCTGATGAACCAACAGTCAGTGCCAGTAGTCCTACTGTCATTGGTCTGTGTGCTTGTTGAAAAAGAATGGGTTGTTTAGCTCCGAAAAGCAATGGGGCTATTTTTTGGATAAAATTTCTGGCAGTGGGCTTTTCTCATCTTTGAGCAGCTACCTTTGCCCCCTCATTTTGTGAAAAAATTTGTCGCACACTGTTCATATTGTGAAAAAATGAGTCGTTCACTGTTCACAGTTGTGAAAAATGGGTGGTGACTATTCAACATTGTGAAAACATGAGTCGCGCATTGTTTACAAGTCAGAAAATGTCAGTCGCAAACTATTGAAAATTGTGAAAAATTGAGTAACGCAATGTTGAGTATTGTGAAAAATGAGTCGCGCAATGTTGAAAATTGTGAAAAATTAGCCGCTCAATCTTGAAAATTGTGGAAAAATAAGTTGCACACTGTTCAAAATTGTGAACAAATTAGGTAAATTGTGACTGTTCAAAATTGAGAAAAAAATAAGTTGCACATTGTTCAAATTTGTAAAAATATGTGTCTCAAACTGTTCAAAATTGTGAAAAAAATTAATTGCTATAAACTGTTAAAAAATGTGTAAAAAAATAGTCGCTTACTTTTTAAATATTGAACATTTGCATCGCAAATTCATCAAATTTGTGCAAAAAAGCCATTTGCTAATGAAGAAAAAGCCCCTAGCCTATTATAAAAGGTTTTCAGTTTAAAGACATTCTTAACTATTATTTATCGGCCATTTCATATGCCTATATTATCATTTTTTTGATAATGATATTGTGTTCCTGTCTAAATTGTAATTTGTTCAAGTTGTGCTATAAAAATGTTATTTTAATAATCTCTATTTTGATATTTTGTCTCATGTTGGGTTTGTTAGATTTTATTACACAATATAGTTTTTTTAAATTTTATTTGCAAAAAGTTGCAACCACACCTTTTGATGGGTCACGATCATTCTCCCAAGTTCTTGGCAAAACAGTTCTAGCCTTATCAGATTAACCGGTCTCAGCCTTTCTCTGCCACTCAAAGAATTCAAGATATAACCCCCCCCCCTCGCTGCATTCCGGCAGAGCTTCAAATCAACCCATCTAATTACTTTTTTTGGAAAGGTGAAACTTTTTTTAACAAATTTATTATTGAGTAAAGTGTTTTTATGTTATTGTTTTATCTTTGAATGTTATAGATCTTATTTCAAATAAATGGTCTAATAATATTTTATAATTTTTAGATTTAGATTTTTATTTTTTAAGTAGTTGTGCAATGATTGCAGCCGGTAAGGGACTTATATTTTTCTTTAACACATTCAAATAACACTATTACATCCCCGTCATGCAAAAATTGGTCTTATAGCATATTTGGCCAGCGTAGCTCAAGATTTCGTGATATCTCCTGAGTATCCTCTACATAATGCATATCCTGAAAATACTGCTGGACTGGAGATACACTGGCAGCATATTGCATAAGACCCATTTGTACATGACACTGTTATTTACAAATCTGTGCATCTTGTAAATGGAACATCAAACCACAATACTTTCTAATAGAAAATTGAAGTCACACTGTGTTATTAATAGCAAAATGGCAAATGTCAGTTGCCTATTCTGGATTACAAGAAAGATTTTCAAACAGACTGAGTGCGTAAATGTACGTCACGTATGTGTGGCTAGACAATTCAATGATTTCAGATCTAGCATGCAAACCATATTATTTTGGTAATTGAAAGACAAATGCAAGACAAACAACATTTACCAATATATTTTAGGTTTTCAATAATTTATTTCCATAAAATTCATGGGATCTTTATTTGATATCTTAAAAAGCAATATTGTATTATCAAAATGAGGTATTTATTAATAGTACAGTCCATCTTCCCCTGACAATTTACTGACCAAGCATGGACCCTGAACGTATTGCAGACAAAATTTATGTAATGCCTAACTGTAACTGGGCCAAAATGAATATGAAAAGAGAAGTCAGCATTTCCCTACTCTGTGAGTGTTTCATCTGATACTACAGACGTGGTTATGTTGCCAATGTTCTGGGGGGGGGGGGGGGGGTTCTGTTCAAATTAGCCAATGGAATGAATGGAGTGTATTCATTCGGGTTTGTTGGCGTTATGTAAAGGTCATTTAAGGTAAAAGCTGGGCTTTTAAAAGATGTTGAATGAATTTATGTTTGGATATTACCCACTACTGTTAAGGCTATGACATATATGCTCACTGGGTGTAAAGTAAATCATATGCACTAATGACAAGGTCATGACCTTGACCTTTGACCTAGTGACCTGAAAAATTAATAGGGGTCATCTGCAAGTCATGATCAATGTTCCTATGAAGTGTCATAATCCTAGGCATAAGCGTTCTTGAGTTATCATCAGGAAATCATTTTACTATTTTGGGTCACCTTGACCTTTGACCTAGTGTCCTCAAAATCAATAGGGGTCATTTGCAAGTCATGATCAATGTACCTCTGAAGTTTCATGATTCTAGGCCTAAGCGTTCTTGAGTTATCATCCGGAAACCATCTGGTGGACGGACAATACGGACGGATATACGGACAGACATGTGCAAAACAATATACCCCCTCTTCTTCGAAGGGGGGCATAACAATATATAGGGCTCTTAAACCAGGCAATCACTTTTTCTAGGTAATCAAAGTAATCTAGGTAATCATAAGTAGTTTTTTGACAGCTTTATTTCTTATTGCAGCTGGATAGAGATTTATTTAATATTGGAAACAAAACACCAGACAAAAATTCTAGTACACATAAAGGTAGTCTTGTCTAAAAGGCTTGTGAGAATTGCTCATGCAGTGTGACTGGTCTGACAGTGATTGTAGAGCTCATAATTTGTGTTGAATGCACTTTGTTTTACAAGTTAAAACAATACAATCATACATCAAACATGAGCTCTACTTTGGACAAAGAACCCAGTGTATAATGTAAATCTATTCTATAATAACGCCAAGCTTTTCTAGTACACATAAAGGTAGTCTTGTCTAAAAGGCTTGTGAGAATTGCTCATGCAGTGTGACTGGTCTGACAGTGATTGTAGAGCTCATAATTTGTGTTGAATGCACTTTGTTTTACAAGTTAAAACAATACAATCATACATCAAACATGAGCTCTACTTTGGACAAAGAACCCAGTGTATAATGTAAATCTATTCTATAATAACGCCAAGCTAATAAAGACCTCCCATACCTGAGCATTTAATATATACTTAAATTTAGTTCTGTACTGTTTACTTAAATTTAGTTCTGTACTGTTTGAGTTAAAACACACCTTCAAACTTCTTGTTTTTCTGATGCATGGTTATTAAGGACACAGGTTATAAATGCCATCACAGGAAATATTAAACTCCCATGAATAAGAAGTTCAGGAAATTTCTTAATTAAACAGTATTTCTGTGAAAACAAATAACAAGTCCAGAAAAGACACAATTTCAAATTAATTTCATAAGTCATTTCAAAAAATTTGAAAGAAAGTGTAGTCGTAAAATTTCATTGTATTTGATTCTTTTCACAGAAAAATCAGGAAAAAATGTGTTTGCTAAAATACAATAAATCAAAATTGCAAACTTGACAATACTTAATTCTCATTAACATTGTGACATGATATAGTTCATTGATTTCTAAACACATTTATGTGCCAAAGTATTTCAGAAAAACCTGTGATCATTGAAGGCACACTTTGTGCAGCACAACTGACTGTGGTCATCACATAACATTTCAATTTTGTCATCCTTGTGCGCTTGACACTTCAATAGAAATTCCTCCACCTGTTTCGAAACTGGCCATTCTTTCATGTCATTCCTTCCATAAGCTGAATGTTTTTTAAACCACTTATCATGCAACTGAATACATTTCCCACAATAAAGTTTCAAACATGTTTTGCAGTAAAAATCTGCATTTGCTTGCTCTTTGCATGACGAACAAATAAAATCCTTAACCTCATCAGAGCCTTTGGCATGAGAAGATGTAGACAAGTCCGCCATTTTGAAAATTGACATTTTAAGCAAACAAAACATTCAGGAAAATTCTTAATTTCACAGTATCTCTGTGAATACGTATAACTAGTTCAGAAAAGACATAATTTAAATCTTTTATTAAAAAGTCAATCACAAAATATGTACTGAACAAAAATCCAGTTAAACCTAAAATGGTTAAGCCATCAAGTATTTTGAACTGAACAGAAACCAAATAAACTGTCAAATGACAATCAATTCTAAGCAGTAAACAGTGTTACTATGTTAACTGTACTGGGACTATTGGGTCACGTGGGTCTTCATTTCGGTGGCAAAGAAGATACCGAATTGGAAATTAGATCATGTTTAACAGATAGATAGGCCAGACTAAATGCAGTGAATTTGAATGCATATTGATTAATGGACAGAAATTTAACAATGTATAAGGCATGTATTTAGTGAAGGCCATCATCACAAATATTGTTCAATATTTTCTAACATGAAAACGTTCTCTGATTACATCACAAATATTGTTCAATGTTTTCTAACATTAACAGGTTCTCTAGTTTTTGTGTGCAAACTAATATTATGATACCAGATCATGTGACCTTGCCCTTAAACTTTATATGTTTATTACTTTCCACCTAAGAAATCACTAAACCTTGTGACACTGTCCTTTGACATGTTGACCTAAACATTAACAAGCGTATTCAGGTTTTCACTTATAACCAACATACCAATTTGCAAGATTGTACACCAATGCATTCACCAGATATAAGCAGAACAAAAATAGTCTACATACCAACCTACAGACCAACCCATGATGGGCATGTGCACAGCATTAATGTATACAAACCAATTATTCGAAGGGAAACATAAGCTCCATTGGTCATTTTCGGCTCGGGTACTAATAAAATTTACCTCGGATACTCCTTAGTATACTAAAATGTACCCCGGGTACAGAAACCATACTGAAACGTAACCTAACGCTAAATTGGTTTTTGTCGGCTTTTTTCAAATTAATTATATTCATATTTATGTCAATATGCTGTAAAATGACCTTTATATTATCGAAACTCCTGCTCAAAAAGCATTTTGACGACATTGGATTTTAGGCGGGAATGCATCTCAGGTACAGTCTCAATTGACCGGATACGTGTTAGTATATTTTCGGTACGCGGAGTACATTTAAGTATTATTAAGAATACCCATGCAGGGAACATGTACATGTAAGTAGTATCCGAGCTGACAATGACAAATCAAGCAAAACTTAAGAACATATATAGGAACTTTACAACATTGATTTTAAAAGTTTTGTAAGATTTAAATTTAAATTAAAGTAATTCAAGAATGCCAATATCAAAACTACTATTTCACACAAATCTGACATGCAAAGTGCACAAAAAGTAAGAAAAATAATATGTTTATAAATTTCCAATGCTTATTGGAATGGTTTTAATAAACCATGCATTGGCTAATTTGTTTAAATATCAAATTGAAAATTCATCAGCTTAAAGGATACATAATACAAATAAATGGTTGTGTATATTTGAGCATGTCTATTTCACACAAAGGAATTTTCTTTAAGGAGAATCTCATTTGCTGAGCTATTTAAAATTTTGTGCAGAATATTGATAAGTTTTAAAACATCAAAAAAACTTTTTAAATTGTTTAAGAACTAAATGATTACAGTAGCTTAAAGGGGTATAACAACAATATTTTCCACTTACCATAAAAATTATTTAAGCAATACATATTCTCTATTTTCAAGCAGACATTCATAAAGGAACATTGTTATATTTATTTATTTTTTTAAACAAGAGGGCAAAGAATGGCATTGATCGCTCACCTGTGTAATGGGGCATTGCCAAATTTTACCCCAGGGGCATGTGTTGAACAGTTTTTTATCAAGAGCCAAAAAAAATATCTGACATCACATACCACATTAAATGTGTGTGCGTTGTGTATGTTAACTCTTTAACTGCCGGAACCGAATTTTGAAGGACTTTGCAAACAGGTTGGATCCAGATGACGTCTCATCAGTATTCAAACTGTTTTCTATTCTGATAGTATACTTTGAAAAAATCGAAGAAAATCCTAATTTTAGAAATTCTGCATACGACATTTTAGCAGATGACACATTTCCCAGCATGCAAAGGGTTAAGTTGTTATGCTACGATATACATGTACATTATGAAATATTTCAGTGTAAACAACTACAGACATGGTCAATTTGAACCCTAAATAATGATTTAATCAAACTAAGTACAGGAACACTATATGATGTTACATGCCAAATATTACATCTCTCACTTGGCTTGTAGAGATGATTTTAAAAATAATTCAACTACATGTATGTAGGTCTATATCAATTATGCGACAATGAAGCATTTCCACTTCAGAAACCTGGGGAAAATATCTACAACAGTCTTTTTAGTGGAACACATTTGGATTTTACATACGAAATATCAAATATCAACGCTGTAGACATTTTGGTTTAACAGAAGAAGTTATTATGCTAAATAAATCAATACACAAAATGTGATTCTTGGGGAACGGTAAATTTTTTTTTACCAAGGGCTTCATTGAACATGAAGCCTTTAAATTTTGAATCTAATTAGAATGGTCTGATTTAAATTAAATTTTTACTTTCTAAGGGACTACACATGCGTCAAAATACATATCTATTTGGTAAAGGGTTAATTGTATTCTACATGTTCATTTATTTAGGGTGATTTCATTTGCAGTTGCACACATGCTATGCTTTTCTTGTATGTGTTAATCACAGTACAAAGACTTTTTATACTAAGCTGACAAATTCAATACAATATTGTAGTTATCTTAGTTTGAGATAAATATTTAACGTCAACAATCTGAACTAATATGTTTCTACGATTATGAGGACAATAACCCAAAATGTCCTGTGGATGTTCTAACAGTTAACCTGTTTATTCATGTCAGGTCGTTTTACCACATGATAATTTATAAAGGTGAAGTGAATGTAAGATAATTTAAATAGTATCAGACTTTATCTATTGGTTTTCCATTTATAAAACATGGGGTGATTAAACTATTTGTACTTTGCCCTTACATATGATATACAGATAAAGGTTGCACAATTTTAGTACAAAAAGCAGTTAATAGTGTTGTACATGTGTATCAAAGCTTTGGGTTGATTTGTATGACACACTGGGCACACTGACCCCTATACTAAAATAGAACACAAATTCATGTGACATAACGGTATATTCATATTGTTTATTCTTATGATAGAAATTTAAGTACAGATAGATTTAATAATAGGGAAATACTTTAATAATATGTTTGAGTAATTAATTAGTAACTGTTATAATTACTGATATGTAAGAAAATGTTGAAAGGTTATTTACATCAATATTTCTATCTTATACGTAAACAGAAGTTAAAAGTTTAAAGTGATCAAACTATTTGAGAGTTCATCTTGCAAAGTAGCTGTATGTTGCGGGTATTTAGGAATTAACATAACAGATGTCTTCGTATGGGGTATGTAATGAGGTTTGAAAAATTGATTATGGAAGTATGGTTTCATTTCTCCAATGTAGTTCAATTATCGGGAACATCTGTTGATTTGTCTTAGTTCTGACATAACAAGTCCGAATTCAGATATGATATATAATGAAATTTAAATAATTGACTAGAAAAGTGTAATTCCAATTTCCCAAGGTACATAACAGATACACGTTCGGATTGAATGTGTACCAGGGTTTACATAATTGATTATAGAAGTGTTAGGTTTCCATTAGTCCATAGATAACATCTGGTTATATGATCAAATATGCTTAATGAAATGAGGTTTCCTGTTCCCAAAGTGATAATTGTGTATTGCACTCTTCTACTGTGACAGGTGGTAGAGGCAGGAGCGATCCATCCAATCAATAAGGGTTATTCGAAGGGGTGGGTTTAGAAAATCGGGGGAAAAGTACAGTCAACCAATCAAGAATGGGATAGGAAATATCTAAATTTTATGTTTATGTACCTTGGAATAAAATGCTGTGTTATTGTGGTAAGACGGTCATTCTGCTGTTAGATTTGGAAAAAGAACTTGGAGAGTTGTCACGTCTTCTTGACGTGGTGGCCATGTTGGCCGCCGCGCTGTACAATTGTATTTCACGAACAATAGTAAGCGTTGTGTTAGAATATATTCAACAGAAATAAATCACGATGAAAACGGAAATGAACTTTGTTTGTTACTGTGTGTTTCCCACGAACGATACATAATTACGTGACATTCAATTATATCATGAAAATATTGACTGAAACATGACTGCAATATTTTTTTTGCTCACATTCATTTTTACCAGTAAACATACTATTATGTTTGTTTTATGTTTTGCTGAATAAAACACACTGCATTTAACATTTAACAATACTTTGTGGTGAAAATAGTAATGCAATTTCATAGACAGGAATTTATGTGTGAATAACGCAACAGTCTTCGCACAACTATAGTCAACTTTGTACAGGACAGTAGGTTCAGAAAACTGTGTACATAACCTACCTGCTACAGAATATAGTTGTAAAATAATCTGGTTTCATTGCAGTAATCAAGGTCATGACGGTGCGATTGACAACGATAATAAATAGAAATTACAATTGCAATAACAGCCACACAAATAGATATGTGTATCATTTAATAATAGGATTTTTGAATATCTTGTTAAGAAACTAAGCTGTAATGTATTTGGACCGGCATTTGTTAGATAACTCACTCAACGGTGAGACAGATCAAAGTCCAGTCAAAATTTAAAAAACGACAGGTCTGCTGGACGCACACATTTCAATGGCAGTCGTTAATTTCACCCCCCCCCCCCCCCCTCAATTAAAAGTGTTTTACCCAAGAGGGCATAGAGTCATGGCAAAGTATATTCACAAATGGCATGTGAATAAATGCTTAAGTCAAGGGGCCAAAAAAGCGCAAAACACCAATTTGATAAATAAAGTTAAGTTTCAGTTTGGGGAATATTTTTACACATAAAAACACATCTGAACAAACTTGAGTGTTAGTGGTGTATTCAACTAAAATCAATAAATATATTTAATAATATATTTAACATGTTGACAGGAATATGTAAGTTAGTACTAAATATGAGAACAAAGCCTTTAAGTGCAAAAGTTCTCGCGCTGAAAATCTTCTGAAAATAAAAGGTGGACGCACAAACTGTATTGATGTCGAGATTGAGTGTAAAACTGTTCTATCTATTAAGCCATTTCATTAGATATAAAATTGTTTCATGCTGAACACACAGTAAAACAGTGTTACAAAAACGCGGACATGTTTCCAATGATCTGGTCGTATTCTCAAATCAGCCAATGCAGTCAATGAAGTGTATTCATCTGTACTTGGCCGCGGGAAGTTTTATTTGAATTCTATTGGACGCTAACAAAGGTCAGGCTAAGGTAAAAAGCTGGCGTATACAGCTAACGCCGAAAAAAATTGTTTAATGTTTATGCAGAACAGATATTATGACAGCACACTTTATCAATGTTTTCAGCAAGTTTCATTAGAAGCGGGTCACACATGTGACTTCTTGAGTGAAAAAAAAGATAAATGTAATTTTACTGTACTATTATAAGCAAAACTACCCACCGCATTGAAGACATGTTTATTAATTGACTTTTATCATATCTTACTCTGTGGAAAAATAACTCAAATAAATGTTCAGCAAGTTTCTAGGATATTGAGGAAACATATAATACTTCTGTAACAGGGTATTCACTCTGACACTAATCCTTTTAACAATACTAACCCAATCAAGACTGAGAGAAGTTCAGAGTGAGAGATACTTTGTGATGTATGAGTGAGTTTAATTACTAACAGTGCATGCTTTTATTGTGAGATGATTTCATAGTCATCTATATAATTTTAAATCATAACTCAACATGTGATCATTTGTTTGTAAAACCTTGTAAGAGGTAGTAGGCTTTTTCCAATTGCCACTTTCTACAATAAGTCTTGAGGTCACTGGCCATCATTTACATCATTTACATCATTTATACTTTATAGTATTAAAAGCTTGGAACGTAAAACCCAGGTTGCGTTATAAACTCAAATCCCGGCTACACTTCTACTGTGTGTTCATAATATTTTCTTTAAATATGACCTAGTGATCTAGCTTTGAACTCAACCTTGAAATCATCAAGACAAATGTTATTACTTCAAAAGTTTTCAAATCGGCCGAGATATCATTGAAACAAATGCTTTCACGAGCATTATAAAATCAATTTGGCCTCTAGAGTTTTTTTAAGATTTGTAATCATGCAGTTTTACATAGTGACTTAAACACAGTATTATGTGAAGTTGGAATAAGACATCGATTTGTAATCATGCAGTTTTACATAGTGACTTAAACACAGTATTATGTGAAGTTGCAATAAGACATCAATTTGTAATCATGCAGTTTTATATAGTGACTTAAACACAGTATTATGTGAAGTTGCAATAAGACATCAATTTGTAATCATGCAGTTTTACATATAGTGACTTAAACACAGTTTTATGTGAAGTTGGAATAAGACATCAATTTGGGAATAAATTGTGTTTTTTCAACAGTGCATAATACGCAGCTTTACAAGTTGTATTTATTGAGTTTTACAAAATATAATTAAAATATAAACGTGCATGTATAATAACATCATTTAAATTGATTTTACTACAAAACTGGATTTTTTTTAATTTTTTTTTAAATCCTAATAAAATGAGACTGTCCATGCGGCGCATGAACACAGTTTAAAAATACATTTAAAATTATTTTTTTAAATCACTGTTAATGAAAAAGTCATAGAAAATTGCTTATTAAGCTTGAAGTATAGATAAAATAGTACAAAAATAAATTTGGATCATGAAATGAATAGTTTTGTTTGAGAAAATCATAAAAATGATGTCCATTCCCAGTTTGATGTATTATTCCCAATTCACATAACACAGTGTTCTTAGTTTTTCACCCTACAGCACCCACTTATCATTTATGATCTAGTCTGAGATATGATTGTGTCAAATTTTCATACCAAATGTCATGAAATAAATATGGAATAAATGTTATCTACAAGTATGTCAACAAACCTTTTCTTCCATTTTTCCTAGTGATCTAGTTTTACATCCAACATGACCAGTTTTGAACTCCACTGATATCATTTGAACAAAATTTAATGTTATTACCAAGTCTCATGAAGATGGACTATACATATGAGTAATGTGCTTTGTACAAATGAATGATTTGTTTTTTACCAATAACTTGCATAATTATTGTCAGTTTGTATTTATTTGTATAAAATATTTGTATAATTTTATGTCGCTGGATATGGACTTAAATAAACAAGAGGCCCATGAGGGCCTGAATGGCTCTACTGCTAAAACACTGTGCAAATTTGGAAAGAATAAGATGGAAACTGTGTACTTAATTGCGCAAACAAGGAGAATTTTCTCAAATTCAAGGGGAGATTATTGTGTACTTATTTCTCCGATACTGCTCATATTCAATAAGGTTCAAGTCCTCATTGATATAAAGATACTGTGCTAATTTGGAAATAATTGGATGAAAACTGTGGAATTAATTGCGTAAACATTAAGTAGGATTTCAAAATTTTCTCATATTCAAGGGGAAGTCATTCTAGACTGATTGCTTCGATATTGCTCTTTTTAAACAAGGGCTGTTTGTAAAACATGCCCCATATGGGCTATCAGTTGTAGTGGCAGCATTGTGTGAATATGTTTTTTGTCACTGTGACCTTGACCTTTGACCTTTGACCTGAAAATTAATAGGGGTCATCTGCCAGTCATGATCAATGTAACTATGAAGTTTCATGATCCTAGGCCTAAGCATTCTTGAGTTATCATCCGAAAACCATTTTACTATTTCAAGTCACTGTGGCCTTGATCTTTGACCCAGTGACCTGAAAATCAATAGGGTTCGAGTCCTCATTAATATAAAGACACTGAACAAGTTTGAAAAGAATCAGATGACAACTGTGGACTTTATCGGACAAACAAGATAAAGTAACCATTAACTATTTCGAGTCACATTGACCTTGACCTTTGACCTAGTGATCCAAAAATCAATAGGGGTCATTAGCCAGTCATGATCAATGCACTTATGAAGTTTCACAATCCTAGGCCTAAGCATTCTTGAGTTAACATCTAGAAACCATTTTACTATTTAGAGTCACTGTGACCTTGACCTTTGACCCAGTGACCTGAAAATCAATAGGGTTCGAGTCCTCATTAATATAAAGACACTGAACAAGTTTCAAAAGAATTGGATGAAAACTGTGGGCTTCATCTGATAAACAAGAAAAAGTAACCGTTTTACTATTTCAAGTCACGGTGACCTTGACCTTTGACCTAGTGACCTAAAAAACGAAAAGATGTTATCAGCCAGTCATGATCAATGTACCTATGAATTAAGTTTCATGATCCTAGGACTAAGCATTCTTGAGTTATCATCCAGAAACCATTTTACTATTTCGAGTCACTGCAGGTTTTTTTTATCTGATTTTGGGGAAAGGGTCTGGCCTTTTTTGAGGGGAAAATTATCGCGCGAAACGCAGGATTTTGGGGGGAAAAATCACACAAAACGTCGGATTTTTGGGGAAAATAAGGAAAGTCTTAAATAATCAATTCAGCATATTTTACTGTTTTTAAAACAAATTCAAGGAAACAGAAAATTTAATTATGCAATATTTGCCTATTTTCTACACTGGATCAGGTTAACTTATATATTTAAATGTTTAAAAAAAATAAAAAAATAAAAATTTTTTTTTTTTTTTTTTTTTTTTTGGAGGGGAAAATGAAATCTAGGGGAAAATTTTCCAGCTGAGGGGAACAAAAAAATCAGAGGGAAAAGGGCTGATTTTTCGGCGGGTCACAAAGAAGGAAAAAAAAACCTGCACTGTGACCTTTACCTTTGAACCAGTGACCTGAAAATCAATAGGGTTCGAGTCCTCATTAACATAAGGACACTGGACAAGTTTGAAAAGAATCGGATAAAAACTGTGGACTTTATCAGATAAACAATACAGACAGACACCATGCCATCCCATAAGCTCTTCTGCCTTTGGTAGTAGAGCTAAAAAGTATGTTTGCTGTGATAGACCATGAATATGTTTAAGCGATTACAAATTTATATTGTATTGGTCTGTAAAATATGGTTGCTGGGCTGAATGTCTGATACTCTTCTTGAGCTTTCAGGAAGATTGCAATCTGGCTAAGATTTTAATTGGATAATGGTACTAAGTTTCATTTGACAATAAATGTGGTATTTTAGTGTTCACATGCTTTTTTTATTGTATCTAACAAACTATTTGTTTAAACCATACACAACCCAGTTTAAAATGCATCGGGTATATCATTCTGACAAAAAGTTTAATTAAAAAAAAACTGGGCATTTTTTTTTTGTCCTCCAGAGCGTTCACAAGATTGTTCTTTCATGTAACCTAGTTTTTACCTCACATGGCCAGACTTGAAATGTGGCTGACATATCATTAGGACAAAATTTTCTGAATGAATTTTATAAGGATTTTCCACTAAATTCCGTCCTTGGGTGTTCAAAAGGCAAATGTTGCTGATGGACAAAGGACGACAAAATTTCATCAAAATAGTTCACCATGGGAATGTTGTGCTCAGGTGAGCTTTTAATGTGACGTGTAGAGTATTTGCAGGTATCACCATCGGCATGTAAGAAACATGTCCCTCTGTCCGGCATGTATTTAAAAAGCTGGAACTAGTTTTAAACTTAGTGGCTAAATGAATAGAAAAAAACTCTGAAAAAGTTTAATGAAGATCAGACAAACCAGACATTCCCAAAAGTATTTTAAGGTCACAGGATATTGGGTCAAGGACATATATTTCCCGGTCTGGAAATTACATGAAAACTCAGATTTAAACTACAAATGTCAACAAACCGGCCACAAAATTATAATCAAAGCGCTGGAGGCACTGAAGTTGTTCGCTGTTGTCGTCCTTGATTAGCTTGTGCGCATTACACAGGCTAATCAGTGTGCACAGGCTAATCAGTGTGCACAGGCTAATCAGTGTGCATAGGCTAATCAGTTTTGACATGCATTAAACCCTGTTTTCCCTGAAAGCAGCCAATATGTACAGATTTAAATGATAAACACTAGACAGGCCAATGTCGTCTTACAAGCTGGTAAATACACTCACTGAGTAGTAGAGCAGATGCTCCTTTGTATTCATCGTCTGCAGTGCAGACAGGCAGCGGTAATCGTTCCTAGCATAGTGAGTTACGGTTCTTAGCATAGCTAAGGCTTCTAAGCACATACTGATTTGCAAAACAAGGTCTGTAAATTTACTCGACCAATCTAACGCGACCAACTAACAAGAGGGCCATGATGGCCCTGAATCGCTCACCTGACTAACCTTGCTTCATGAACTTAAATTTTATTAGACCCATATACAATCTCAAGCCAAATTTCATTAATTAAAACATTCTGACAAAATTTCATTAAGACGTGATGAAAACTGTGACCTCTTTCATCTACACAAGGTTTTACTAGAATTTGCCGGGTGACCTAATTTTTGACCCCAGATGACCCATATACGATCCAAAATCAGATATTATCAAGATAAACATTCTGACCATATTTCATTAAGATCATATGAAAACTATGACCTCTATTGTCTTCACAAAGTTTTTTTTATGATTTGACCTAGTTTTTGACCCCAGATGACCCTAATACAATCCCAACCCAGATTTCATCAAGATTAATATTCTGGCTAAATTTCATAAAGATTTAATGAAAACTGTGACCTCTACTGTCTACAAAAGTTTGTTTTTTTAATCTGACCTAGTTTTTGACCCTAGATGACCCAAAGTCAATCCCAATACAGATTTTAACAAGACAAACATTCTGACTATATTTCAATAAAATCTGATGAAAACTGTGACCTCTATAGTCTACACAAGGTTTTTCTATTATTTGACCTAGTGCCTAGTTGCTGACCCCAGATGACCCAAATACAATCTAAACAGGGCTCCTCTTGCCCAAAAATTTCTGTGGCCAACATTTTAGCCAAATGGAATTTTGTGTAGCCAAATTTTAGAAACTGTAGCCAAAGTTTTAGCAAAGCATTTGCAGGGGTCAAAGTTGGATATTTTGAAAATCCTGAACTTAAAGCTGGGGGCCAGGGGGCCGCAGGGCCCTCGGTGGGTCCAGGGGACAAGGGGGCCAGAGGCCCCCAGAAGCTCCTGGATTCGACACATTTAAAAGGTGCCTGTACCTGTTCTGGTGATTCTATTTTCTTAAAAAAAAAACATACACATATATTTAAAAATCTTCATGTATTTGATAAAGAACACAAAGTTAGTCAAAAGGCAATTCATTCACATGCACCCTCTGTCTGGCATGGACTTGACTGCAGGTGTTGCTTTTGAAGAACCAGATAAAACCTGTAACAGTGGTTACAAATGATATTTTTCACACATACTTTAAAAAAGTCAATAATACATGTTTAATTAATGCAGAATCAAATGTCACCATTTATATTCACAGAATCATGCTGCCAGAAGCCTCCACATACACCTAAGAAAATTGGGTATGGTGGCTTCTGCTAAACAGTTAACATTGAAAATTTCAGCATGGGTTCCCCTAGTTTTTATCCCAATCGTTGTTTGAATGCTAAATAATTGTATTCTGGTGTGACCCAAATTTGACGATGTAACGGTTACATGAAGCAATATTTAGCAAATAATTTAAGAAATAATGAATGTTTAATAGCACAAAATAATAATTTTAAACTCGGCTGTATTACTTTGAAATGATTCCAAGACAATAATCATCCATTTAATCGATAAAAATAGAACATCGTCGAATTAAGGTGTCGGCGAATTTGGATTACGGTAGGTTGCCCATATTTGTTTTACAAAAAGTAAAAAAAACAACATTTCTTGCTGCTGGGCTCATATGTTGGGGACAATAAAACATTTTATTTAACTAAAAAAGACCTGTCCCAGTCAGCAAAAATGGTGTATTTGATCGTATTTTAAATTACTGTTAAAATTCTTTTCCTGATTTATGCTTTATTCTAAGGTCAATAATGCTCATTTTTTGTAGGGTTCGTGTCCTCATTTATATAAAGACACTGTGCAAATTTGGAAAGGATCGGACAAAAAATGTGGAAGATTTTTGAAAGTTTTCACAAAATAGGCAAAAACGAATAAACATGCAAAGTTCAACGAGCTCCTGCGGCCATGTTTTTTGACGAATCAATTTTCTTTGAACAACTTTTTCAGGGGAGCCTTCAAAGGTCATCCCTGTGTGAAAATCTGATGAGCGGTTTCTGACAAGAAGATTTTTTAAGGTTTTTACCACATATGGTCATGGCGGCCATCTTAGTTATGTGATCAAATTTTTTTTAACAATTCTTTTGTCCCATGACCTAGGGATGCTCCACATGAAATTTAGTTGAAATTGGCTCAATGGTTTAGTAGAAGAAGATGTTTACAAATTGTTGACAGACAGACAGACAGACAGACAGACAGACAGACAGACAGACAGACAGACAGACAGACAGACAGACAGACAGACAGACAGACAGACAGACAGACAGAGGGACGGACGGACGGACGCCGGATGGTTAGAGATCACAAAAGCTCACCCCGAGCTATCGCTCAGGTGAGCTAAAAATCGATGAAAAGGCACTATTGAGCGTATATTTAAACTACACGAACTGTTAATACAAAGTTCCATGAATATTGGACAAGACATGTGGCGCCTCTATAGTGTTCATATGCAAATTGTTGATGACAGACAACAAACAACCAACATAAAGAAACAAAACTGAGAAAAGGTCACAATGAGAAGGTTAAAAATGCAGGCTCAAACAAGCAAATGTCAAGTGTGAACTATCCTCCATAAATAGAGTAAAGGAACATATGCATGAGACATTATACAGGCAGGTTGATTAAAGCCTTAAGGTATTGCTATACTATATACTACATTTGTTGCTGAAATGTTGCCAATGTCTTGTAATCCATATGCTTGAACAATGAAATGTTATTTCAAACAAACACAAATTAACAAAATAAAGCTCAAGAAAAAATTGCACACAACAAATGATTTTGAAAACCTTATATAACTTAATAGAATAATCCAAGCAAATTAACATGGATGATGGTAATTGCACAGAGGCGTCGGAGCTGGATCGCGGCCGCTGCCCCAATATTTTCATCAAAAATAAAACTTCGGCAAAGACCTTTAAAAAAAATCATTTCAATACACGTATATTTGAAAAAATCTTTACCACAAAGCAAGGTAATCTCGCTTTCGCGGTTTTGACACGTGTATTGTTGATTGTCATCACCCGCCCGCGGAAATGTACGTGTCAATTATGTTGTTACCGGGGGTAATTAATTGGTCTCTTTTATAACGATAATCCCTTAATAATTAAGTAATTAAATCTTAAATCTGGGAATCTTTTATTGTCGGTATGATCTAAGCCTATGCTTCTTTCTATTAATAAAAAGGAAAGTATGACATGAAACAAATGTGCCGACATCCAATAGTCCTTAATTATCACAGAATTAAAGATACCTTAAGAAACCTGAATTTATTGTAATAACTTGAAGTAATTCTATAGTTTTTAAAACTTATTTAATGTTTTTTACCACTTTTTGTGTCATTTCAATATGTGTACTCCAAACCTGCAACCAACAAATTTCTAATTTCTAAAACGGAATTTCGGCACAAACAAATCCTGTCGAACATTCTTTCAACCCACATGATCCCTATTGTTGTGTCGCCTGCTACAAAGTACAAACTGCGACATATACTGTTCACTTCTCCATCGTGTGCCTGTCTGTCACAACTTTTGTCATTCAGAAAATGCCTGCAATAGACGTGTATAAGGTCAGGTATCAGGCATAGCAACGTACCAAAATGCGCCATTTGATGCTAAAATTTGAAAAAAATTCCGGGGTACACCGTACCCCCAACGGGAGGGGGATACCCTCTCCCATACCCACCCCATCCGCCGCCCCAAATTGTTAATGTGCTTCCAACGCCCCTGTTGCATACAGGTAATACAATGCAATAATGTATACTGATATAAAATAAGTAATAATAAGCTACCTGTGATTAAGTTCAACACATTTAGAGCAGCACAGCTGACTGTGGTCCTCGCAGTACATTGTTATTTGTTCACTCTTGTGTATGACGCATGTTAAAAGAGAAGTCTCCATCTTCTTAGAAAGTGGCCACTTCATTATTTTATCCTTTCCATAAGGAGATTTTTTTAAAAACAACCAACCATGCTGTGGGATTTTATACATCTTCTGCAGAAGTATTTAAGACATGTTTTACAGTAAAAATCTGCATCTATTTCTACAGACTGTTCTTTCTCGCAGATTGTACAACAATAATATTTAACCAAATCAAAATTTCTAGAAAATGCAGATGTCGCCATTTTGATAATTCACTTTCAACAAACAATCTAAAATCAATCGAAATATTTATGTCCAAGTATATGTTTACAATAAATATCCCAGAAAACACACACAATTATTATTTAACACAGGCAAGTAATATGAAATTTTGAACTGAACTGAACAGCAACCAAGTTTACTGTCAAATGGCGCTTGTATGATAGGAGCAAACAGTGTAACTATGTATACTGTCACCTGACTATTGGGTACTGAGTGTATTGATTACTTTAAACTGCACAAAGAAGCTGTGTAGATAAAAACTTTATCCCAAAGTGTTTAACACACCACATTTTTAATTGCTCTAATAAATGCCATGTTATGAACATAGAATTATAATGACAATAAAGTAGGTTCTTACATAAACCAATTTTAGTATAATATATCTGATCTTTTTCCTCAAATAGTATTTAAAACTGACAGTTAATATAATGATGCACATAATATGGAAGGGAATATCGGCCAGTACATGCATGCTGTTAGTTGATATTCTTATTTTAACTACTGGCATATGCTTTCTGATACATGGCAGTTGCATTTTTCCTAGTTATCCACACGCTTTTTGAAAATCTCCGCCGTCTGTCTGTCCATCCGTCCTGGCCAATATCTCCTCCTACACTATAAGCACTAGAACCTTGAAACCTACACACATGGTAGCTATGAGCATATGTGCGACCCTGCACTATTTGGAATTTTGATCTGACCCCTGGGTCAAAAGTTATGGGGGTTGGGGTGGGGCCGGGTCAGAGATTTTCATTCATTTTTGTTAGGTTATTTTACATTTACTTCTTCATTTCTACACCGATTTACTTTAAATTGATACTGAACCTATCTTATGACAATAGGGTCAATCTCAACAATGCATGGTCCCCATTACCAGCCCTGGAGCGCCCCACCCACATTGACCACACCCACCCAAAATTGCCTTTTACTACAGTAGAATTGCAATAACTCGAGCTGGCGATTTCTCGAAAACTGGCGATTACTCGAGCATTAAAGAAAGTTCCTAGCATTTTCCTTTAATGTCTATATAAAAATACCCGCGATAACTCAAACATGCGATTTTCAATAACTCGAGGTCGTGTGCCGGTCCCTGAAAGGCATTTCACACCTAATTAACCCACAATTATTCGAGGACGCTTTCTCGTCTGGTCGGTGCTAAAAATATTCGAGTTGTGAAAACAGCGCAATCAGCAGACAAAGGACGCTCGATTAGGTGTGAAGGTAGTTGAAGTTTGAGAAACACTGCAAATTGTCATCCTTTGAGAAGCAGATCAAAGCTACACAGTTTTAATGATAATTAAATACAGTCAAACCTGAATTCAGCGGTCAGTCAAGGGAAATGATCAAAGTGACCGTTGTCCACAGGTGACCGTTGAATTCGGATCACAATTTTAAGAAGGTTGGCCAGTTGGTAGTATTACTACGTCGTTACCCCACCCAGTCGTTTGCATACAGTGTAAAACAAATGCTCATTGCATTAACAAAGCATAATAACAGCATTAACTTACGCGTGCATATTGAATAATAGAGAATAATATCTTTAAGATTGATTTTATTTCATAATGTTAAATTAAACAATGACTTTATCAACGCTGGTATAATTGTTTTCTCATGCATCTCATTCATTCAGTAAATAACGTCCGTAAAAGTCTAAAAAGCGGATTCGGTGTCATAAACCGATAGTACGGTGTAATTGTACCGTTCTAATTCAAAGAAATAGCGGTCATTTAATTTCGCGATTATTACTTTCAACAAGTCATAAACTCTGATAAATTTTCTTTAGAAGATACACCCACAATTATCCCCGGAAAAGAAACCTTCTCAACACCTTATAATTTGTTTACTCGCAGCGGGCCGCTTTTATAATATCATAGACAATTACCGCTTTCAGACGCTTTAAATGTTGCAAATCAGTCCATGTTTTGCCATTAAAGCTAATCACTAATCCTCTTATCGCCTTCTTATCAAAACACTCGCCAGCTTAATGTTGTTTTAACACTTAATCAGCGATACAGACCAATTGACTTTGTCACGCGCTAATGCGTTATGCATGCAGACGATAATTGCTATTAATAAACATTGTTATTGTTAATGTCACCTGTTTAAAGTGATATTATGGGCATCTAACAGTTTATAGCTGGCTATTGCAACCGTTGTTTATTTTTGGTATTTTCACTTCATATACAATGTACACTTATATTTGTTAATTCAGCATCAACATACTAAAACAATATCCCGGAGAGAGAAAAAAATGCATTTGAATATCAACCATCTTTTCGTTAAACAACTGATCATGCATGTACGATGTGAACCTAAATTTAGTTTAAGTGCAGATTCGTTCATACGACACATAGACACAATTTTGTTTTACGGATCATTTCGGCTTAGAGGAGTGGGTTAGTCATGTAAAATAACGAATATAAAATATATCTTTAATAAACAACTGGTAGCAAAATGAGTTGCAGACAATTGGTTTTTTAATGCAATTAAAATGAAAATTCAATTATAATGGTGAAACAATTTTACATACCGGTCATGGATGCACAAATTGTTTGTTTACTCGCAGCGGGCCGCTTTTATAGTATCAAAGACAATTACCGCTATCAGACGCTTTTACCGCAAAATAGACGGACACATTATGTGCTGTGTTTTTAATTTTCGCTACTCGAGATGACTCGAGACGACTGACGCGTGACCGTTGATTTCAGGTCAAACATGAATTTCGGAGTGGAATGTAGTGGCCGTTGGCCGTTATGGACAGGTGGCCGTTGAATTCAAGTGTAATTTAGAGTGTTTTTCGTCGGGGGGATTCCAGACTGACCGTTGTCTGCAGGTGACCGGTAAATTCAGGTGGCCGTTAGGTCAGTTTCGACTGTAATTACCAGCAATCGATAATTATCGTGAAACGTCTTCCGCCATCAGTTCTGGGAAGCTTATGGGTTGCGACAATCTTCAATCCTTGACTTTGCGCAACACAAGTCTGACTAATGTACATAAAATGAAAAGTGTGAAGTGATTATGTTGTTTTTAGTGTGTTTTTTTCATGCCAATGTACGTACCTTGTGTGCTTCTTTAAAATAATTATGCTACAGTACAGCCAAGGCGGAACAAACATTATCCGCGGCTACGCCACGGCAAGATTATTAGTACGCGGCGGCCGAATCGTTTGTTCACACGGCGAATCGCCGTGGCACTAGGCATCGTTCCGCGCAACGACACCGAGCCTATATCAACCTCGCGTACTTTCGCGGAGTGAATCCGCCGCATACGTACGCGACGGATCAAGTGAATAGATATACATCTACATGTACATGTTCATTTGTGTAGCATAGAAACCTAGATTTACGCCACTTTCATAGTTATTAGTTTCATGTTATAAAGTGATATCATGGTCATTGTACAGTTTATAGGTGCCTAATCGCAACCGTTGTTTATTGTTTGTGTTTTCACTTATATACACTTATATTTGTGAATGCAGCATCAACATACTAAAACAATATCCAGGAAAGAGAAAGTAATGTATTTGTATATCAACTGTACTTTCGTTTTTCCCAACTTACGACAGAAAGTATTCGATTTACGATGTGAATTTAGTTTTAGTGCAGATTCGTTCAAACGACACAAAGACACTATTTTGTTTTACGGATCATTTCGGCTTAGAAGAATGTTTAGTCATAAAAAATATCTAATTTTATAAACAGCCGGTAGCAAAATGAGTTGCAGCTAATTGTCAGTAACCACATTTTCACTAACTCTTTTGACCTGTTTATTCTTTTCAGTTCAATTCAACAGTGAAAAATGCCAACAATATCACTTTAATATAAAAATAATAATGAAACGGTGCAGTTAATAGACGCACCCAAAGTAACTTAAACAACTTAAGCCGATTCTAAAAATGACAAAGATAAATTATTATTGAATTTGAATTTATACATGCCCTTGATTATCGTGTTTTGTTTTGATGACTTTTTTAATTTTTCAGGATTACAACAATTTGTTTATAAATGGGAATGCACTCACTAAAAACACAACAGCACGCTTTTTTATTGACTATGTTATCTATTTTATTTTGAATCCGCGCACATTAAATATTATGATTTGACATATTATTATAAATGTTCTTTTATTTTTTTAACAACTTATCATTTAAAAAAGATTGTTTATTTTATGATACATGTACGCATCGACTCGGCGTCATGTCGCAGATCGAGGCTTGCCTCGGCATGCCGCAGCGGACAGATGCGAAGCTTCGCGGCGAAATTCGACTTGCCGCCGCATACTTACGCGGCTTCAACAGCTGAGGCGGCTTCGACTCGTTAAGCCTTGCCGCCGCGGATCGCGAAATATGTTTGTTCCGCCTTGGTTGTACTGTACATGTACAGTGAATATTGATGAGATATTTTTGATTATATATATGTTTTGTGTGTATGTTGAAATAATTAAATGAATTTACGATCATCTTAATTGTTATGTTTATTATACTGTAACCTTAAGCGATTTTTACAAAGCCTTTTCTTTCTCTAGCACCGTCTTAAATGTAAATAAAGCGTTTGCGGTCAGAATTTAGCATTATCAACCGAGACAGTGAAAACAAATAATACCATGAATTACTCGAAACCTGCGATTACTCGAGCATCAATGTCGGTCCCGTGCTTCCTCGAGTTATCGCAGTTTTACTGTATAACTTCTTCTTTTCTACACCGATTTTCTTCAAATTGATACTGAACCTCTCTTATGACAATACGGTCAATCTCAACTATACATAGCCCCATTACCAACCATGGGGCGCACCGCCCACATAGACTACACCCACCCAAAATTGCCTTTTACTAAAATTTCTTCATTTCTACACCGATTCACTTCAAATTGATACTGAACCTCTCTTATGACAATACGGTCAATCTCAACTATACATGGCCCCATTACCAACCATGGGGCGCACCGCCCACATAGACTACACTCACCCAAAATTGCCTTTTACTATAACTTCTTCGTTTCTACACTGATTCACTTCAAATTGATACTGAAATTCTCTTATGACAATACGGTCAATCTTAACTATGCATTGCCCATTACCAACCCTGGGGCGCCCCTCCCACATAGGCCACACCCACCCAAAATTGCCTTTTATTAAAACTTCTTCATTTCTACACTGATTCACTTCTAATTGATACTGAACCTCTCTTATGACAATACGGTCAATCTCAACTATGCATGGCCTCATTATAAGATGATTATAAATATTGCTCTGTTTTGCTGTTTTCATAGTCAACATCAATGTACACTCATGTTCCCTCACGTAAAAAGATCATAAAATATGGAATCATTCAGTACTTAACAGCTGATTTGGAGGAATGAGTGCTGATTTAAGAGTTTTAAGTTTTTAGAACAGGCTGTCGCATGGATCTGATCCCAACGAAAATGGTTTCAAACCGGTGATTGCATGACTTGTCCCGTATCTCATTAATAGCATTAATTTCCATGAATGAAGAAAACAATCATTCACTTGTATAGTCTTGATCTACTTGTATATATATATACCATATTAAAATTCGTATTGAAAATTACAAACTCATCTATACAATTGATTTATAAAGTAGCACATTAAATAACCAAACAAATCGTAATAAAACTCATACATGTGTATTGCCGTACGTCTTAAACAATAAATTTAAGATAGATTGTTAATTTAATTCTCTCAAACATGCGTCTACTGCGTTTCAATTAAACATGTTTTATTCGCATGTTTTCAAAACTGTGCCCTTCGCTCCCATGGTGTGTACAGTCAAATCAAATGTAGGCATGCTCCTGGATGTGTCCAATCACATTAATCAGTGGACATTTCAGTTGTAAAATGATCATTGGTAAAAAACTAATTTAGTACTTATGTCGTTGTTAATGCATAAAATGGTCTTCTGGCTAAAGACATACATGTACTTCATACTGCCTGAGCGATACATTGTTAAATGAACAAATTAAATAAAATGTGTCAATAATTGTTGATATACATTTTCAATTTAGGCAACTTAAATATCTCCAAATGGCCAGACAATACACATCTTATATCATGTGATTGTTCTAGTTCAAAATATAATTCTAGTCGAGTTGGTCATGTTATTACTGAGGATCTTAATTTTGTTGAAATGCAAAGCCCTAGAAATTTACTGCCACCAGGCCCTAAGTATAGACTTGCTATTCCAATTGATTTTCAAAGTGAGATAACAATGTAAAATAACAGAAAAATTGTGAGGGGGGATTATGAGGTAGGGCGTGGGGGATTGTTTGGGTAGAGTCCGTTGTGGTATATCAGGTAAGTGTTGGTTTGTCATAGTATCAATCAAATCTGATAATAAATAAACAAGTTATGGCAATTTTAGCAAAATTTAATAATTTGATCTTACGAGTCAATGTCGTTCAAAGGTGAAGGTCAAATTTAACTTGCCAGGTACAGTACCCTATTATATTAAGAAAGTATATAAAGTGTAAAGCAATAGCCGTGATACTTCAGAAATACAGTGTATCTAGACAAAACAAATAACAAACAAGGGACAAAATTGTCACAAAACCAGGTTTTCATCGTGAAAAAAAAATCTGATAAAGGGAGAAAACTCAAACTGAACTTTTGACATGAACAAACAAAATTAACCCCCTTTGTAAGTTTGTTTTAAAAAAAAAAAATATTTTTAGTCGTGGCGACCTTGACCTTGGAGATATCGACGTAATTATTTCGCGCGACACACCGTCCAATGATGGTGAACAAATGTGCCAAATGATTTTAAAATCTGACAATGAACGACATAGTTATGGCCCGGACAAGCTTGTTCCGCCCGCCCGCCAGCCAGCCCGCCAGCCAGCCCGCCCGCATTCGCCAATCTAATAACCAGTTTTTTCCTTCGGAAAACCTGGTTAAATATTCAAAAACAAAATGGGCCATAATTCCATCAAAATACCAGCCAGAGTTATCTAACTTTGCCTGGTTAGTCCCCTCATGATAGTAAGTGTGCCATGTTTGAATGCAAAAGCTTTGTTACTTTTTGAGAAAAGTGGACCTAAACACAAAACTTAACCGGACTCCGACGCAAACGCCAACCTTCATATGATGACAATCGCTTATTTTAATTTTAAATAGATGAGCTTAAAAAAGGCACTAACTGATTTCGCCACGATGCTTTGCATCTGTCCGCCGAGGCAAGCCGCGATATAACGCCGAGTCGATGCGCATCATAAAATAAAAATCTTTTTAAATGATTAGTTAGTCAATACATTTTAAAAGAACAATTATAGTAATATTTAAAATCATAATGAATTTAATGAATCTATTACTGCATACTTAATATTTTTCCTGTCGCTACTCTTAACCCGATAATCCAGTATAGTCCAGTTTTAAAGCAAATTCTGGAAATATTTACAATAAAAGTTCTCATGAATTTCAAGAAATACAAACATTCGCCATTTTTTCTTAAGTGTCAAATAAAGTTTGCATTTGTTTGTATTTAAAGATGTGATGAAATAACGTCCAATCGGGGCGTTTTTTTTTTTCACTGAACACGCGTAAATCGCTTGACATGATATTAATGTTTTTATACAAGACAAAATACACCCACACTTTCCATGAGACAATCTACATGTCTGCATAATTTTTGTCCGCTTTTGAGACAAAGGAGACAAAGCACTGTTTATTTGACGCTAGAATTTAATTGTTAATGTCGGGTTAACATTAAAATTCGGAAGCTTGTTTTGGATTACAAATTGAATAATGCTAATTTGAGAATTGAACGAAACATTTACAGTTGTGCGTAATTAATTCAACGATAATTTGTTTAGGCGCATTACGTGTCAAATATATTTGAAGACGTGATATTATATAAACAGTCTACAAAGCATCAAATACAAATCATATCCGCTTATTAAAACATGAAAATAATAACTATTAAAGAAGCGTAAATCTAGGCTTCGATGCTTCACAAATGTACATGTAGGTGTATATCTTTGCACTCGATCCGCCGCGAACGTATGCCGCGGATTTATTCCACGAAAGTACGCAAGGTTAATACAGACTCAGCGTAGTTGCGCGGATCGATGCCCCGTGCCTCAGCGATACGCCGAGTGAGCACACGACACAGCGGCCGAGTACTAACGTTCTGGCCATGGCGTGACCGAGGATTATGTATGTTCCGCGTTAGCTGTACTGTTTATACTACAATTAAGTTCTGTAAAGTTTGAATTGAAACCCCCTTTAAAACCTCTTGTTTGTATGATGCCTGGTTATTAATGACACTTGCTACCACCATAACAGACAATTTTTAACTCCCATGAATAATATCTACTAATCATTGTGTATTGACCAACAAACAATAGTAAACAAAGATTTATTGAAGAGTGTGAGCATGCCTCACAAGTATATGCTCATCAGATAGGCAATACATTATCTTAAAACCAATATTCCCAGCAATGGACCAGTTAAAAAGTGAAAACAAAAGAAACACTGACCTTTGTCTTTTTACAAAGGAGAATGAGAATGGATGAAAAATACCATTCTTGTTTGATCATTGAGCTTTATTACCAAACATAAAATTAATATCATTCCAGGCATTAAAAAGTAAAAGAGCTAAAAGTAAATCTGAACAGACAGACCCAAGCGAAAAATAAAGTGTGACGTCTGCTATATTTGCGCTTTCATGGTCAAAATGAACTTATAATTTATGAACTGTACCATTTAAACAAGATTTTAACCAGGCAATGTCACAAAACATTTCAGAAAAAAAATCCTCTTTCAAAATTAAGTAAACGAGTGAAGACAGATTTTATTTATCATGTTGACACTGACCGTGACGTACATCTGACTGAAATGGGAAGCTAAACCTGCATTTAAGCAACCAAGGCACACAATTTCAGCACAAAACCTCCATCGTATTCATGGAAAGAAAACTGCATCTTAATCAAATATCAAATGTTTCCATGACAAAGAAATAACTACATAATAAGCCATAACAAGGGCTGTTTGTAAAAAAAGCATGCCCCCAATATGGGCTGTCAGTTGCAGTGGCAGCCATTGTGTGAATATGTTTTTTGGCACTGTGACCTTGACCTTTGACCTAGTGACCTGAAAATCAATAGGGGTCATCTGTGAGTCATGAATAATGTACCTATGAAGTTTCATGATCCTAGGCATAAGCTTTCTTGAGTTATCATCTGGAAACCATTTTACTGTGTCAAGTCACCGTGACCTTTGACCTAGTGACCTCAATATCAATAGGGGTCATCTGCAAGTCATGATCAATATACCTGTAAAGTTTCATGATCATAGCCATTAGCGTTCTTGAGTTATCATTCGGAAACCATTTTACTATTTCAGGTCATCGTGACCTTGACCTTTGATATAGAGACCTGAAAAGCAATAGGGGTCATCTGTGAGTCATTATCAATGTACCTATCAAGTTTCATGATCCTAGGCATAAGCGTTCTTGAGTTATCATCCGGAAACTTTTTTACTATTTCGGGTCACCATGACCTTGACCTTTGACCTAGTGACCTGAAAATAAATAGGGGGCATCTGCGAGTCATGATCAATCTACCTTTTAAGTTTCATGATCCTAGGCATAAGCATTCTTGAGTTATCATCCGGAAACCATTTTACTATTTCTGGTCACCGTGACCTTGGCCTTTGACCTAGTGACCTGAAAATCAATAGGGGTCATCTGCCAGCCATTATCAATCTTCCTACGAAGTTTCATGATCCTAGGCATAAGCGTTCTTGAGTTATCATCTGGAAACCATTTTACTATTTCGGGTCACCGTGACCTTGACCTTTGACCTAGTGACCTCAAAATCAATAGGGGTCATCTGCGAGTCATGATCAATGTACCTATGAAGTTTCATGATCCTAGGCCCAAGTGTTCTTGAGTTATCATCCGGAAACCACCTGGTGGACGGACCGACCAACAGACTGACAGACCGACATGCGCAAAGCAATATACCCCTTCTTCTTCGAAGAGGGGTATAACAAATATAAATAACACTTTTGATCAGAAAATGCATAGATAGTTTAAGTAGTTATTTTGTTTTTAATTTCAATAAGCATATTACCTGTGTTCAAGCATATTCAGCCACTATTCAGAGTTCATTGACTTTTTGTTCTGAATAAAAACATTTTCAAGAAAAGTTAGACATTTAATTAAACATTCAATGGGATCCCACCATTGTCAGATTATTTTTTTTTAAATATTTGTTGCCATAGCAACAAATAATTTTTGACATAGGAACAAAATGAAATGACGTGCATAATGTACATATTGCCACCTATCTATGTTTCAAGTTTCATGAAAAAATATGAAGAACTTTTAAAGTTATCGCAGGATCCAGAAAATCACCATTTTCACCTCCGGTGAAACCGGTAGGGGACAAAAAAAGAACACTTTAGATTAAGGAGTGCAATATTAATACCATACATGATATAGACCCATATTGACAATATAGCGTCCTTTATGAATTATATTCATTTAAAATTTAAATTAATAAATGTTTAAATAAAATTATAAAGCATTGCAAATTAAATATATTTAAATACAAATGGAGCTCTACATGTTTGTTGTAGAACTCTTACAATTTACATGTAGGCATTAATTGACAAACTTAAAAAAATCATAATGACGCAAACTGTTCACAAGTCCCTTAAACCTTTTGACAGCAAAGTGCGATCTTCACCTTTGGTACATTTGTTTGAATGCAACAAAAAAATCTACGAAATAAGCTGTTGATAATTGTGATAAAATTTTCCTCTGATGATACATTATAAAAATGCCAGATTTAGAATTTAAATAAGAATGATTTATACATCTAAATAAATAGAGAATACATGGTATAGTGCCAAGATGGAGAAAATTAATCCGGTGAGGCTAAACTTTCTCTATCTCGGCACTAACCATGTATTCGATTTGTCCTGCTTCATTTTAAATTATGTCTTCAACTTTGTGTCATTTTGTTTAATTTAATGATATTTAATTGAAAAATAAAATCAATTGCAGAGGACTGAAAATAAGTGTGTACTAGTGGAGTGTAACCTTTATATTTCTATAAAACAAAGATTAAAAGTAAATAAATGTAAAGGCAAAATTGATGACTGCATTGCCATGTGTTTGCAGGGCTCAACATTAATGGTTGTCCTATTGCCCCTGGCAAGTAAAAGTTGGGTCCGGGCAAGTGATGTTATAATCTAGTTGCCCGCCCAGGCAAGTGCAAAAAAGAACAAAGAGCATTTAATTTAGTCTTTAATTGCTGTGATCATTTTGTTAAATGTGCAAAAATAAAAAAGGTTTTGTGGTGTATTATTTTGATCTTTATTAAAAAATATGAGGTTTACAGTTAATGTGATATTTCATGTTTGGGCAAGTGGCTTTACGTTCAGGGCAAGTAGATTTTCTAAGTACTTGCCCGGCAGGGCAAGTTGGTTTTTTGGTTAATGTTGAGCCCTGTGTTTGCTTGAATTTTATACACATTTATTACTTTAACCTATCATTTTGTTTTGACAAAACATTTCTCAGGAACTTCGCATGTACATTTTGTAAAAGGTCAAATATTATTACATGTTAATCGGCGAGTAGGAATACGTACTTACGGTTGCCTGAGATCAACTAGTTTATTTGACCCTGCTTTATTGGTCAATGTTTGCAACAGAGACAGGATAAACAAATATATTTGATTCTATCGTCAAATACTTTATTAAATTAAATAGTCCTCAAATTGTAAAAGTCAATCACGGTGATGTACATGTATAATATAACTATAATATTATGGACACAAGCATTTTTTAGGGGAAGAGATTTTAAAGGGACCTTTATACAGAATTTGGCATGAATTGAAGTTTGCCATTAAATGCTTTCTATTAATAAATGTAAAGATTGGATCCAAAAAGCTCTAGTAAAAGATAAGAATAAAATTGGGGAACAAAATTAAAGTAACCTCAACGCGTCTTGAACCAATTATATATCCCTGAAGTTAAAGTTTAAACCACTCGGCATTCCATGCTCATACAGTGAGTGATGTATTTTATACTTCATATAAGAAATCCTTGTAGTGTCACAAAATATAATGACAACAACAGAACTCTCCAAATTAAACAATTGTTTCGCGTTGCAACGCTTTATAATGTTCAGTTTTTAAATCGTCAAAAGATGCATATAACAGATATTTTAGAGCATGGTAAATGTTCAGTATTTAAGTTTCTCACAAATATCATAACTACAACGAAAATGTGCGAATCTGAAGCATTTTTTCAGTCCAAGAGATTGTTAAAATCTCAGTTACATCTGTTACATTACTGAATAAGTTTTGTGATTTTTATGTAATTATCATATACTAGACAGCGAAGATACTGTGTTGGGAAGATTAATTGTGATCCTGTAGCTTGATTTATAAACACGTGAACACAGCCACTACGCGCTTGCTTTCATATATGTTTTAAACGGCGATGAATTACTGTCCATCACAATGCCTCTTTCCAACTATTGTAATCCCATTTTAAGTTAATTAAATAAGATATGTGAGTATGAAACTGATGATTATACAATTATAGTAAGTGACAATTTAAAATTGTTTTAATGTGCAAAACACCTGAAATAGATTGTAGGCTTTGATGGCACATTGGACAGATTGATCTAAAATTTTGGTAATAAAATGTTACCCTTTTGACTTCAGTGTTTATTTTTTATGAGACATTGTTTTTGTCATATATATGTAGAAGATCTCTCAAATGATGAAACAAGAATCGGGGAAAAATTACATTTTAGAAACCGAGTCAGTTGAAAACAAGAGCTGTCACCATAGGATGACTTATGCCCCCTATAAACGCTTGATAGAACTTATGAGCTTTTTTCGAAACCTAAACACAGATTTCAAAACCCAAACGCGGACCCTAAGTTCAAGGTCAAGGTCACAGGGGTCAAAATTTGTGGGCATATGGAAAGGCCTTGTCTGTATACACATGCATACCAAATATGAAGGTTATATCTCAAGGGACATAGAAGTTATGAGCATTTTTCAAAACCTAAACGCAGATTTCGAAACCTAAAGGCGGACCCTAAGTTCAAGGTCAAGGTCACAGGGTTAAAATTTGTGTGCATATGGAAAGGCCTTGTCCATATACACATGCATACCAAATATGAAGGTTATATCTCAAGGGACATAGAAGTTATGAGCATTTTTCAAAACTTAAACGCAGATTTCGAAACCTAAACGCAAACCCTAACTTCAAGGTCAAGGTCACAGGGGTAAAAATTTTGTGCGTATGGAAAGGCCTTGTCCATATACACATGCATACCAAATATAAAGGTTATATCTCAAGGGACATAGAAGTTATGAGCAATTTTCGAAACCTAAACGCAAAGTGTGACGGAAAGACGGACAGACAGACGGACAGTCCGATCACTATATGCCCCCTTTTCTTTGAAAGGGGGCATGAAAAGCAATTATGGAAATAAAAATAAACTTTACAAGGACTGTCCACTTGCTTACTGCAATTTTATCCTGCATATTGTGTTTCATCAATTGTCATGAAAACTGATTTTTTTTTTATTATTAATATAAAATTACACAAAGTTTTTTTCACAAAAGAATCCAGTGCTGAAAGACAAATTCAGAGCTGGATTATTATAATCATATGTCAGATTGTTCATAATAACCTGCACACACCAGTAGAGGGGTAAGAAAATACCTGAAGGAAGTAGTCATACATTTCCAAACAGGTCTATTAGCATTTGTGCTCCGAAGAAACTTAAAACAAGGGACAAAATTGTCACAAAACCAGGTTTTCAATGTGAAAAAAGTCAGATAAAGGGAGACAACTAAAACTGAACTGATTTAATCAGTTCAGTTTTAGTTGTCTCCCTTTATCTGATAATTGTTTATAATTAACCCCATTTGTATCAAGATAATTATATTTTTAGGCGTGGTGACCTTGACCTTGGAATTATTGACGTAATTCTTTCGTGCCACACACCGTCCCATGATGGTGAACAAATGTGCCAAATGATTTTAAAATCTTACAATAAAAGACAAAGTTATGGCCCGGACAAGCTCATTTAAAGCCATTTTTGACATTTGAACTCAAATTGTGACCTTGACCTTGGTGTATCGACATAATTCTTTCGCGCGACACACCGTCTAATGATGGTGAACAAATGCACCAAATGATTTTAATATCTCACAATGAACGACAAAGTTATGGCTTGTTCCGCCCGCCAGCCGGCCGACATTCGCCAATCTAATAACCAGTTTTTTCCTTCGGAAAACCTGATTAAAAAGGTTCATGAGAGTATTGTTCTAACTTATGAACAGTTTATAAATATGTACCAGTAGTTCATGAGCCAAAAAGCCTGTTAACTGAGTAGAAGAACATGAATATTACCATTATAATGTTCATGAACATTTGGTTTATGAATTTTCAGTAAATAACAGATTCATTTACTTGATAAGAATTGAGTGCAATTATTGTGAAAAAAGATCCAGCTACTTAGATTTCTAGTTGTATGTATATGGGTTCTAATGCTCCAGCTAGGATTTGAAAAGGGCGGGGGGGGGGCTCTATTTTGTCAAAGGGCACTTGCAAAGCGCAGTATTTTGTCGAGCACACAGGCGTATCTAGAATGCTCCCTATTAGACCCTTTTCACAATAGGCCAAAATTGATAAGAGCGCAAAGTCAGGTGACTTGCAGAACTCCAGAAGGAGGCTGAACGTGTAACCATTTACAATAGTCCCACGCAACGCGGCACGCTGCATCTGATTGCAACCATTCACTCTTTTGAACATTTGGCGATGTAATGATTTAGAAAACGCAAAATGATATTGTCAGAATAAGTACCGTAAAACGTTGTGTATAACGCGCATTTATGTATAACGCGCATCTACTTTTTAAAGCTAAAAAATCGGGAACAAAAGTTTTTGAAGCAAAAAAATCGGGGAAAAAATTCCGTACCGCAGGCTAACTGAAAATCGTTATATTTAAATTGCCGATCTTACTTATTCTTTTATTGCTTCAATTATAAATTATTTTTAAGACGATAACGATACAACTAGTTGGTGTTTTTTTTAAATCATATTATGCGTAAAAATAAATGTTTGGATTTAAATGAATTATGCATGAAATGCACACTTTCCACGAGGATACCATCAAGGTTTTCATCATATGTCTCCGAAGTAACTGTCCACGATTTTATCGTGGAGTACACATAACGGATGGATTAGTTATAACTAAGAAACTGACATTATTGATTGGTATTGTCACCTTGTTATTCATGCATGACTAATTCACAACCGCGCGTTTTATTTACAATGCCGATATCATGCGTTCTTTTCGAGTGTCTAAAATTGACAGGAGACTTTAACGACTCAAACTTCTCAACACCATCACGACATTACCGGCGATAAACAAACAATGGAGGTGTGAAGCCGTTTGCCGGTTCGCATGTTTTGATAATAGCCCAGCTACACAAAACTTAACAGGTGACGCAAATTGCTCAATAATCACATCCTCAATCTTGACAAGACGTATGAAAACGTGTAAACAAACACAGCATCAATTTTATTAACACATTTGAAAAGCAAGAAAAATAATCTTAAATATATCGGGAAATACCTTGCCGACATACTATTGTAAATCGACAAGTGCCCCCAAATAAATTGTGTAACCCTAGTACAGTAGGGTATAATATTGTGGGAAAAGTAAACAATAACATTTAAATAGAAATGGCTTCCTCGTTTTTCATTCTCTTCTTCAAATTTATTTGATTTCAATGCTCTGTACGTTCCGGAAAAAGATAGAAAATATATATGTTAACTTTATAATGTTTGTTCATCTTATTCAGATCGTCAATATAACACTATTATTATCATAGTTACAGTTAAAACACCGGAAAACAGAATGATGCGAATTACCGCTACTGGGTAACTGACAGTGAAAAAATGTCTTGGCATGGCTGTAGTTGTGCATAACGCGCATCAAGTTTTTAAAATGAAATTTTGGGGTTAAAAAGTGCGCCTTATACACAACTTTTTACGGTAATAGATATGCAATTCACAGTTTAAGTGTCAATACATTCAAAACAATCTTGATCAAAGTACTTGTTGTTTTTTTTCATTTTTTGCACACATTTGACACTCTTTAAAAGAGCTTTTTTTATCGCGCTGTTTGAATATAGATCTAACTTGTTTATTGTGGTTTAATAGCCCCTGAGTTTAGCACAAACCCATTATCTCGTTTTGATCAGATACTGTGACGACAAATACTAAATAACAGCTTGGTGTCATATACCACCCGTGGTAAGATGCCTGGTCATTGAACATCATTTATGATACCCAATGTCTATCGTGGTAGTAGTATTACGTAGTCATTTCTAAGACTAATATAACGCCAAATACTATAACTTAATACTGTATAGATATTAGCCAGTTTAATAATAATAATGTGGTGAATGCTGGACATTCGTCCTAGCCTATTTTTCACACAGGCGGACATTCGTTCCTATGTTTTTGACAACCTGAACATTCGTGCCTTTGTTATTTTGACAATTGGTTCCTACATAATTTTGACTGCCCAGACATTCGTTTCTTCGTTATTTTGACAGGTAGGAGCTTCATTCCTGAATAATTGCTATCCCAGTCATTAGTATTTTTTTTTTTTTCAAAATAATATTACATTCTTGGCATTTTATCCGGTATTTTAATGTGTCGTTATTAAAAAAATATATATATAATGTTGAAAGACTTAATCGTGATCATGAGAATGATAACGTTAAAACATATTCAAATATATCGACTTACACTAATATCTGTAATTTGCGAAACCTTGTAGAAATCGGGGCGTGAAAACTATGTAGGAGCGAATATCCAGACTGTCGAAATTAGTGCTGCAACAATACGCCAAAAACCGTATTGCAATATATTGTCAGTTCAAAAACTTGTACTGCAATATATCGCAATATATTGCTAACTTGTACCAGAATTATAACTCGCCAAATACCCGATAATCCCGTATATTCCAGTTTTAAAGCAAATTCTGGTAAATATTTTCTATAAATGTGCTCAAGAATAACAGGAAACACAAACATTCGCAAATTTTCTTAAGTATCAAAAACATTACGGCATTTGTTACTATTTAAAGATGTGATGAAATAACGTCCAACCGGGACGTTTTTGTTTTCACTGAACACGCGTAATTCGCCTGACGTGATGTTTCCGTTTTTATACCAGTGTTATGCACCCCAAATTACATAATGATTGATCAATAATTTTATTAAAGTTAAATATTATTTAGTTATAATATTTAAGTGTTATTTAGTTTTAGTTTAAAGTTATATGTTAATGCAACATGTTTTTAATTGCTAAGTTTAAATATAATTTAGTTTCAATTTAAAAGTAAAATAGTTACATTTGAAGTGCTGTTATTAAAGATTAATGCGGCCAGTTGTACATGATATTGTTAATAATACCCAGTCATCATAATTTCTAGCCATTACCTTTAAGCAAACAATGACAGCTTATGTTACATAATGTTATCCCATAATACCCAAGCATTCTAAGCTAATTACAACTTTATATTCTTAAATTGATATTCTTGATTGCTAAATAAATATAAAGCCATTCACTATGGTCTAGACAACTGTTTAGAAATTTGATATATAACTGAAGAATATTTAACATGAAAGATAGATAGACTTTAGCCTTACTGTGTGACAATTGACTTTGTGATTTTCGGTGTGATGCAACTTAATTTAATTAAACATTATAGGAAAACAGTATAACAACAAACATTAATTAAATTGAACAATTAAGAGTGTGTGTAATTTCTGTGAAATCAAAGGATACTTGTTATTATTGCTGTTAAACTTTATACTTCATGACAATTAAACACAAAACTAATCAACACTTTGTGAGTTGCTTTAGCGTGTCTTCGCAACAACGTGGAACTGCGTCCCAAAAACGCTAAAAATCTCAGCAGCGGCATAATACAACACAAAATACACCCATACTTTCCATGCTACGTTCTACATGTCTGCATTTTTCGCGCGCTTTTTATTGAGACAAAGGATAAAGCACTTTTTATTTGACACAATATTTTTTATTGTCGCGTAAGCATTAACATTTGGAAGCGTGTTTCCGAAATTCGGATTACAAATTAAAAATGCTCAATTCAGAATCGAACGAAACATTTACAGTTGTGCGCAATTAATTTAACGATAATCTATTCAAAGCATCAACGAATGCTCCCATGTAACAACGCTACTCCATATAATACACTTTTTAGAATGCTATTTTTACGTAAAAATTTATTTACACCGCTTTGCTTTGTTTACCTTGATATCGTTATTTTGGATGGCTTTTCTGGACGAAATGTAAATGAATTTTTGTAAAATTTTCGTACCGGTATGATGAAAATAGTATCGCAATACAATATGCGGATTGCGTATTGCGATATATACCGATATATTGTTGCAGCACTAGTCGAAATAATGTTGGAATGATTGTCCGGGATGTCAAAATAGCATGGGAATGAATGTCAGGGTAATTAAAACAAAGAATGAGAGAATGTCCGCCTGGTCTTTCAATGTAAAATAAAATTAATTTAAGTGAAAAGAAAATTACATTACATTTACATAGTGTCACGTGCTTTGCATTTTATATTGCCTTTTCTTATGATTGATTCAGCACACATCTTAAACGTTCGATCGTTCATGAAAAACAGTACAGGCCAACAAACTTTTGAGAATTTAAGTTGTATAATAACATCTTGTTTTATACGACTTATGCATGTTTTTGTTTTGTGCAATTATCAATGTTTATTCTTCAGAACACATTTGCTCTGATGATCGTGCGTATCTTGAAATTTAATAAAGATGAAATAAAATGAATATACACGTATACACTAGTGGTCCTAAATACTATGGCTTTAAAATATGACTTAGGTGTAAGAATGTTTATTTTATAACCCCATATCAATTTATTGACTTAACAACAAATACATGTATGCATATGTTTGCCGTTATTGTAACCAGTGTCAGTGCTCATGAAAATCCCAAATGTAATTAATACAAATCAACTGCTTTATAATCATCAATATGCCAAAAATCTATATACGTTCAGCCTCGTTCTGAAATTCGACGTGTCACGTGATATCTAAATATGGGCTGTCCGTTGTAGTGGCAGCCATTGTGTGAATACGTTTTTTGATCAATCTACCCATGAAGTTTCATGATCCTAGGCGTATGCATTCTTGAGTTATCATCCGGAAACCATTTTACTATTTCGGGTCACTGTGACCTTGACCTTTGACCTAGTGACCTCAAAATCAATAGAGGTCATCTGCGAGTCATGATCAATCTACCCATGAAGTTTCATGATCCTAGGCGTATGCGTTCTTGAGTTGTCATTCAAAAACCATTTTACTATTTCGGGTCACCGTGACCTTGACCTTTGACCTAGTGACCTCAAAATCAATAGGGGTCATCTGCGAGTCATGATCAATGTACCTATGAAGTTTCATGATCCTAGGCCCAAGCGTTCTTGAGTTATCGTCTTACAACCACCTGGTGGACGGACTGACCGACAGACCGACCGACATGAGCAAAGCAATATACCCCCTCTTCTTCGAAGGGGGGCATAAAAATACCAACAGCGGTAGTATTGTGAAACAGGTCTATTGCATATTAATTTATTTGTTATAATATATTATTCCCATAATTATTAAACAATTCAAATAAAATGTCTTCAATGAGGAATAAATTAATTACAATGTTATAAGAGATTTATAAATTATGAAATGTCAAAAAATATAATAAAATAAAAAAGATATAGGACAGGACAGGGCCTCGGAAGGGAAGGGCTGGGCTTTGGAAGGACAGGCCTCAGGGCACCCATATTTAGGCCCATATTCCATTTAGGCCTAGCTGGAGCACTTCATTATCAGACATAATCATCCATCATCATCAGGAAGTTTATTATGAACACGGTTCCTGATTGAAAGTTTCTACTTATGTTGTTTCTGATTGTTCTATATTTGAAACCGTCTGGGAGGGGTCTTAATGTCTGAATGACGCAAATGATATTTTTCGTCCTTGATTTGACATTTGAACCGTTTTAACAAGAACAATTAACTATTATGGAAGTTGCTCCTGATTGTTTAAAATAACAATAAGAGCAATTCTCAACAGTTTACTTTGAAAACTGATCCCTTACTCTTCGTAGTGCCACAAGATAAATAATATCTCCTTACCAAGTAATATATGAAAGTGTTATATACTGCTCATATAATGGATTTTGTGTGAAGTTTAGCTACAATTTACATTTTAAATAAATGTATGTGTCAAGGTGTAACGTTAAACTCATCTAAACCTGTCTCTGTTTTACCTGAGATACCACCTCTGCATGTATTTTTCTCAAAGGGTTATAAAAGCCAGTTTCATTTAACACACTGTTTTGCCAACAATCCCAGCTTTATACCTATAACGTTTTCATAAATACTTAATACTATAGGTGGGATATAGCCTAGACAAAACATCAGCATGATAATGAACTCAATCAATTACTGTGGAATTATGAAAGCAAGGGTTATGGTTCTTATGCCAGTCTTTCCGAAATACCGGCTGTCCTCGGATTTTTCCGATAATAATTTGGAAAATCAGGAAATGATTCTTATATTGCGGGACCTTGTGTCCGGTTATAAAATTATGGCGAATTTTGGAGTTCCAGTACCGAGTTATTTATGAATACTCCAATCATGTAGAACATTTTTCCATTGGTTTCATTTCTTGTATGACGTAAGTGCATATACGGTATCCGAAGATTATTGCTATGTTGCCAATGCAAATTACACACTACGTCATCACTATACGAGTACATTCGCAAAGGGAGACAATCGATACCATTTAAATTTGGTTCTCGCAGGTATGTGTATTAGTGTTAATACACATAATGCAGGGTTGTCATTATTAACCGATTGCCGATCGAATTCATCGGTTAAAATCGCCAGAAAATCGGTTGTTTTTCCCGAATATTTAAAATTGCGATCGGAAGTTTTGATCATGCAAACCGACAATAATTGATGAGGAATAACTGTACTATAGTAGACGACGCCCGGTCATTCAGTCAGTCCATTAACTCCTCCTAAGAGCTACTGTTTTCAATGAATTTCTCAGCGAGTGGCCAATATTGATTTTTCCAGCTGTCAATCAAATTCTTCTTGGTAAGCACGTCAACCAATCAGCGCTTGGGCAGCCGAATACACGCCGACCCCACATGAAATTGTATCAAATAGCTGTATATTTCACAGATTATTACTGACCGTATCTCAACGAATGTAGCACTGTAGAGCGTAATTAACTAGTTTTTTTAGTTAGAGAAAAAGTTTCCACATATTAAAAAATGCTCTTCGATTTTCTACCAAAATAAAAGATATTAGCGACCTCTGCGCTACGAAGTTGTTATTCAGCATCTAAATATTAAAGTCTGCGCTTTCCCCGAGGTAGAGTGACGTGATGTTATACATGAAGTCTAATTTTGGCATGATTTTTATCTGCACATGAAAATCACGAGATATATGTGTCTCTGTTGCTAGAATTTTCTTAATTTTCCGTGAATAATGAAATCTGAAAATGATTTCGGATAACACATTTAATTATACGCATTTGAAAATACTTCAATTAAATAATTCATTTTGTTATACAAATGGTCATAACACATAATGTAATAAGTAGGTAAATAACGTGTTTTGGGATTGCTAAACTATGCATACATATAGGTTTACATGTATGAATGACCTGACAAGTTATATCACGATCCGGAATGAAAAGTAGATCTACTCTGTAAAATTTAAAGAAAGATGCGTTTTTATTCTCAGATATACACTTACACTTTCGCAAACTTTTCTGAAAGGAGGTACATGTAACAGTTTAGATCGAGTCGTTGATTTGTCGTAATGACTAAATATAAACGGTTCTCAATACTCTCAAATCCACAGGCAGCAGTATCATAAATTTTATATATACACATGGTATCAAACGCACTATATGCCTATTGCTGAAAGATTGTGGAACACTGGACGTGACCTTTTTCCTCGAAAACACACATGTTCCCATGCAGCTGCCGACAACATGCAACTGCAGTCGTTAAAAGACAGTAAATGCAACGTGATTACACAACTAACCGTTCTCCTGGTTGGCTCCTGGGGGGGGGGGGGGGCAAATTTATCATACTACTGCCTGTGCTCAAATCGCGTCATGTGATTTACACATGTTCAATGGGAATTCCCCAATCCAACAATTCAATTCGTATATGCACTTGCGTTAAATGGCAGACGACATTCATCGTCATTATTGGCCGTAATTTGGTTTTGAAAAAAAAGAAATCTTAATAATACTGGATTATCGGGTAATGGATAGAATCGGAACATGCAAAGATCTATCAATATAATATGTTTTTACATACATTGTACAGTATACTAAAAATGTGAAAATCTTAAAATTTTCTATTCTTTTTAGACCTCATTTGAACTTTTTATGCTCTGAGAATAGCAGTAGTTTGTCCCTAAGATGTCTAGAATTCGTTTTCAGTCGGGGCGGGGGGGGGGGGGGGGGGGGGGGGGGGGGGGGGGCGGCGGGGGACAGGAGGGGGGGGGGGGCTTTGCACCCCTCCCCTGAACCCCGTACCAGGGCTTTTACCTGGACCTACAAGGAGGCCTATGCGGCCCCCATGACTCCCGGCCGAATCGGTTGCTATTCCAAAATGATCCTTTGTTTACAATCATAATGACAACCCTGAGTCATACCTGGTTCTTGTTATGTCCGATTAATTCGTAAGCAAGCCGGATATTAACACAGGTAATTGTGATCTTCCCGCGATCTGTCAACAGCTACACCAGAGTTTGAAGCGATCTGTCAATATCTATAATGGGGTTCGAAGGAAAACAGAGTATCCAGATATATAACTGGTGATTTCGTTTTCATTTTATTTTTTAATGGCTTTAAATGTTTCCATTAAAATTTGGTGAAGGAGCCAAACCAAACTCTCTCATGATGATCAAACTCAGCACTGCAGATGTTACAGCTTATGACCATTCAGCAGCTGTAGACAAGTGGCTGGTTAGATTTGATGGTTTTATGTAAAATTAAATATTGAATGAGGTTGTTAAGTAACAAACTCAAACCCACATACAGGACCAACAAAGTTTAATCCCTTAATTTAAAAAAATCATCCGATATTTTCAGTCTCAAAAGCATTGGGATTGACTTTAAGACTGGTATAATATTATAAGGTATGCTAGCCTACAACAGCTTAGCAAAATGAATTGTATTTTAGGCTCATGATACGGAGTGATTGTCTTCATTGACTAAATAATTATCAGCGTCCACCCAAGTCTATGTCTGATGGTTATCCTACGAAAGAAGATGAGTCAGAGGATGTGTCTTCAGACAAGGATTCAGACATTCAGGATGAAGAGACACATGCTAAAGAAGTCTTGGCAATGCATAATTAAAACATGCATTATTTGCATATTAATATGATAATATTAAAATATTGTTAAAAATCTCATCTTTGTTTTTCGTCGTCATTTTTCCTTTTTGGACCTAAAATGATTCAGTCCGAGCCAGAATGGCTGCATGATTAAAGGACCTCATGTAGCTTAAATTGGATATGCTGGTTTCACAATATGGTCACCTACCAGTGAAACTCCACCATTTCCAGTATATTTTGTTTAATTTGTTGCCATCGCAACCATAATTTTAGACGTAGGGACAAAACGAATTGACGTACATAATCTCCATATTGCCATCTGTCCATGTTTCAAGTTTCATGAAAAAATATGAAGAACTTTTAAAATTATCGCAGGATCCAGAAAAGTGTGACGGACTGACAGACAGGCTTACGCACAGAGCAAAAAACATAGGTCCCCTCCGGTTTCACTCAGGTAGGGGACAACAAAGGAAATTACTCTCAAAATATGGAGGATAGAGTTATAACTTTTGTGAACTTCACATCTGTGTTGAGGTCTACCACCTATTAAGTTTCAAGTTGTTACCTCGTTTAGTTTTCAAGATATTCTCTGTGCAAAATTGAAATAGACAAACAAACACAGGGCAATAACTTTTTAAAATAGTGGAGGAAGAGTAATGGATCAAGTGCACTGCATATTCACCATATATAAACCTATCTTTCAAGTTAAAACCTTTTAATTTTTAAGACATGCTCCGCACAAAATTTAAGTACCTACAGTTTAAATTTGATCCCTCTCAAAACATTTTGAGACAAGAAATCCTATATTGTTTGCTTTGTTTAGCTTTTTTCTTGAAATAATTTTATTTAACACCAAACTTAGTTTACACAGTACAAAACAAATAGTATCGGAGTACTTGTTATACATACAGTGTTCCCTAACATTTATTTATAAATTATTTCTTAAGCAATTAACAAACTTAAACAAACTTTAATTATCACAATATTTACAATGTAACTTAACACTAATAAAATAGTTCTTGTATTCAATAATCAATAGGTATGAGTGAATGTTCCACACATGCAAACCAAACAAAGGGCAATTACTCTGTAAATACAGAAGACTCTGCCAATACCGGACTCTCTGAATACCGGAACTCTCCCGATTCCGGATGGTCGGGCCAGTCCCGTATTTTCTCCTTCTATTTCTTTATTAAAATATGTTGAATAAACCGAACTCTCTGAAAACCGGAAACCGGACGGGTATCTCTGTAAATTTGGTCATTTTCAACGTAAAATACATTGAGTATACCGGACGGTCTAAAGTCTCAAGATGCCCGAGGCGTGAAAATAACAATACCTAGTCAGCACAGCTAGTGCGGTGTCACACATTTTGCTCGCGCAATTATCGATAATCGGATTAAACATCCCATAAAGGTGTCAAGTCGTTACCGCGCTATGGGAGTCCGATTAAGTAATGTAAAACAAAATGTGAATGTCTATAATAGACGTGCGGTAACACCAAAAAGTGATTGACTCGATCGTTTTAATAATTATTTATTATCGCCTATGATAAGCAATTTAATTAAAAAATTAATGCATGCCGTTGCGACGATCACTTTCTTGTGATCTTCTCGGGTATTTTAAAAGATCTTATAACCATGTTTTGAACGCTGAAATGGTTGTTTGTTTGTTTGTCAGATAAACTGTTAGAAATATGACTGTTAGTTAGTTTAAACCTATTTATTTTAGCTCGATTGCGTCGAAAGCCTTAGGCTTATATAAACGCTCTCGAGTCCGTTTCCTGGGCCAAGAACAAGTACTTGGTGTCTTTGGGGGAGATCTAAAGAACGCTCCCACGGTGGGGATCGAACCCGTGACCTCCCGGTCGCAAGGCGAACACCATATCCATTACACCACGGCGACCTTGAATATGACTGTTAAATATCCATCCATCTGTATGCAAATTCATTCATTGCCGTTTACTAATTTCGAAGGCATCTAAAATGTCGCAGCCTCAAGCTAAAAGCATACGCGTAGAGCTTACGTTAGAGACCCTCCTTAACACTGCAGAAAATAAAATTGTAAAGGAGAAATGTGCTTTCAAGCAGAGAGTGATCTTAAACTTTTTCGTGAAATCGTAAATTTCAAGAATTAGTAGGTTTTGAGATTATGAATATCTTAAAAAATAATTATGACGCTGTTTTTTGCTTGTGTGTATGTTTTATGAAATGTGGTACATGTATGTATTGAATAATAAATTGTGTATCTACAACAATCTTATTTGTGTCGTCACTCGCCTAAATGACAAATTCCACGTACGTACATGTATAAGGCACCACCCTAACTTTGGGAGTAATCAAAACAAGTCGGTATGGAATTTTTTTTGCTTTTAATCGATTAAAAACACATTTTTTAAGAATGCAATTAACATCATCAGTACCTGCATACAGTTATCACATGGTACATGTAAATGTATATGGTTTGTTTTATTTTTATGTGATTCTGTACACAATGCATACCATGTATATTTCGGCAATATGCATACTCTTGGTAAACCGGAACTCTCTGAAAACCGGACGATCAGGCCGGTTCCGAGACCGTCCGGTTTACAGAGTCTACTGTACTTATGAAATAGTTATGTTCCTCGTTCTCTACATTTTTTATAAAAACAATCGTTCATTATATGAAGTTTTATTTGAATGCCTTCAAAACTTAAGCAGATTTGTTCTCCACACAAGAAACAAACCATACAAACAAGGACAATGGAAATTACTCCAACAATACTGCCGTTTTTTAGGCTGTACCACGTCATATATCTAATGACAAAAAGTTTATATTTTTCCCAAGTTCAGTCCAAATTTTCTCAAATAAAGGTTAAAATAGACATAAACATTTAACTGATATGTTAATGTTTGGAACTTACAGCTTTATATAAGTTAAATCATCAACAGTTGTAAAATGTTTACGACAAGCAATTAGAAAAATATACAAATTATTAGTAAATTGACACTAACATTCCCAATATGTGAGGTATATATCACCTTAATGATGAGACAACTCCATGAACTGACAACAGAGTTCTGCTTATTGTACTTTGCACTTCATTTCAATGTACAATTATAGGTTTATTTAAATACCTTCATACTGATTGAGTTATGCCAGGCACAAGCAAACTGAGTTAATTTCTCTCACTGCACATATAAACTTGATAGCAGCTTACTGGCTGAACAGATTTAATTTGTTACTTTATTTGTGCAAAAAATTATGGTCAGGGTGATTCAATATTCAGACAAGTGACTTAAAACAGCTACACAAACACACACACAGACCCAAGAAACAAAGTTGCCCAAAAAGTAAGTACTTTAAATTTAAAACATTCATTACAAGTAGAATTTAGCAAATAATTATTTGTTTCCAGATAAATGACTATTAATTAAAAAAATGTAACATTAGAGCAATTTACAATTGTTTTTTCTGATTGTCAGTTCTAAATATTAAAATAACAAGAGCACACTCGGCTGCGGGTGCAGTTTTGAATAAATGAAAGTGTCAGAATTTATTTTTTTTGAGGTCACAGTGACCTTGACCTTTGACCTAGTGACCCAAAAGTGGGTTGTAGAACTCATCAAGGTGTAGCTACATATGAAGTTTCAAAGGTGTAGGTTGAAGCACTTTGATTCGAGAGCCAATTTTCAAAACTTTAACAAAATGTTTAGGTTTTAGCATGACGCGGACGGGGGACAACAAGCTGGCTATGACAATACCACAGGTTTTCTACCGAAACAGCCGAGCTAAAAATTGATATGCAATATACCCCACAATAAGCTCCTTCCACATGTTTTTTTAAGTGTAGTTGTTCGTATGGAACTGTCCTCATCGATGCCTGAACAAAATATGATTTGGCACGGGGTTCACTTCCAGAAATTGATAACAGCGGTGCTTCATTTAGATTTTGATTGTTTTTTAGTTGGTTATACTGGGTTTAAATATATGTATTGAATCTTTTAAGCACGATTGTCGCTTCATATGCTATTGCCGCTTCATATTACCAGGACAATATGCTAAATAGATTGTACATGCGAACGACAAAGGCTTTATGAAAATAGTGATTAAATATGGGGATCAAAATTACAAAAATACAAGCATTTTTTATATTGTACAAGCAATATTGTCTATTTTTGCCATTAAATTAGTTTTTAGCATAATAAAAATAATCTTATTTAGCAATTGCACCAAAGTATTGGATAAATTGTGTATAGCAAAGTAAGATATAAACTGTAATCATGCTTTTTAACAAATCTATTATTCCCTTTTGTTTTTAAATTCCGCAAAGGATGGGCCCCACACCTTTCTCCAAAAGGTAAAACAAGAAATTTAATAGATTTAAAAAGATATATGGCATTGATTGTGGTTGGTGTTGATGAACAATTAAACGATATATCTATCAAAACAAAGATAGTGAATGCTTTTTTTTCTGCACAGTTCTTAGCTGCATGATCAACGCAAATCAATCACGGAGTTTTTCGCCAGATTTGGTGGCTTATTTTGCTTTATTAGATATAGATATCTATAGTTACAGAATAGAACAACACAGAAGAATGGAAATAAATGAAAACATATAGGCCAGCCGGCAACGCACAAATCATCCATACATATTTGAAATATTTATAGGCGTCAGAAAGACCTGTTTTTGTAGTTTGTTGGACATTGTTATTTGATTCCACTATTAATAGTAACTATAGTGAATCATTGCACTCATGCTTAATTAATGGGTCTATATGGTTGAATATTTCTAATTAAATTAATCAAAACTGATACTTATGAGGCAATTGTTGAAAACATATTAAGAATCTATGATTGACATAGCATGATAATATCACCAAATATCTTTATTTAATATTTTTCTGATCAAAATAAACTTCAAGTGCACATACTTAAAGCAATAGAGTTTATATAGCAATTTCTGTAACTGACTGCAAACTGACCTTGATCCCTTGTGGGTTGGAATGCAATGCATTAAAGTGAGGTAACGATTCCACTGCTGGAACGACGGCTGGATTAAAGCTTTATACATGTACATTTACATGTTTAACAGTCAATTTCGATTTTTTTTAAATATATTATTGTAAAAAAGCGTCTATTAACTTATATGATCTAACATTTATTAGTGCACAGCATGCAATATTGTAGTTATTACCAAATAAAAGAACACAGCCTTTAAGTATTAACGCTCTGGCGCTGACAATCTTCTAAATATATAGGGGCACACTCAAACTGTTTTGCTGTTGAGAGTTGAGTGTGAAACTGCTCTATCTCTCAAGCCTTATCATTCGGGATCAAATTGTTTCATGCTGAATACGCAGTTAACATCGTTGCTAAACAAGCTGTAGTATCCCTTTTCATAACCAATAATTGAGTGATATTTTTACCTGCGAGTCCTGCGTCCAGGACGCTCAAAAACCTATGGGGATGCAAAGTTTCCAATTATATGAGTTCCAAAACTGCATTGAACTTTCTTAAAAAATAATATTGTTTAATATTTGGACTCATTCTTTAAATTCGGGGACTCATAGATTTGCAAGTTATCGAGTTCCAGGACTCAGATGAGAAAATTTGAAAAAATAGAACTGATAATTACCAAAATTAAAAAGTTTGTTTAGAGGTCACAGTGACCTTGACCTTTGACCTAGTGACCCAAACTCATCCGTGTATAACTAATCAAGGTGCATGTATATATATGAAGTTTCAAAGTTGTAGGTGGAAGCACTTTGATTTTAGAGCCTATGTTAAAGTTTCATATTAGAGGTGACCTTGAGCTTTGACCTAGTTTGACCTAAACATGAGTGTGGCGTGTAGAACTCATCAAGGTGCATCTACATATGAAGTTTCAAAGTTGTAGGTGGAAGCACTATATTGATTTTAGAGCCAATGTTAAGGTTTTAGCATGGCGAACAGCGGACGACGAGCTGGCTATGACAATACCTTGGATTTTCTCCAAAAACAGCCGAGCAAAAATCAGAGAATTGATTTATTGAACATCGAATTGAAGCAAAAAGGTGCAATATTGTTTCTACTCTAAAATCTTGTATCAATCGAATTTAATAATTGTTGTTCAAGTTGGATCAAGTTTGGATTTGACTAAGACTGATTCCACAAAAATATGGTGTGGGTTATTTTGTTATTATAACAAAATGCCACCAGTGTTGATCTTTTGAATGCCACTTATTAGTGTAACTATTATAAGATTTGATACAATAACTGTCCAGAGCGGTGGTATTCCTACTGAACACGCGCATATCAATGTATGTGCACTGCTTAGGCTAGAATCCATGATGATTTCATGCAACATTTTAAAATCCAGATAAAGTAAAAGTATTTTTAAAGTGTTCTTTTACCACTACAGAAGTGCAGTTGACAGCTTCACTTAGAAATTATGTGGACATTTTAATTGAGAGGACTAATAAAGGCATGGAATATGGATACATTCGGGTTATTCTAGTCCATACAGGAATTTGAGTTGAAACCTATGTAACTATTTTTTATACCACAAAATGGGTATATTAAGTATGCTAGTCTGATCAGGATATACAACTGTAGATTAATCCATCTCATGGCATATTTGCATTTTTCAGGGATTGGTTAACAAAATGGAAGTGACATATACATGTGTACGAGTAATGCCAGTCCAAGGGAGACCACTCAAAATTAAAATGTACCAAACTTCTCTATTTGTCCAGGAATTATAAGTTACATTGTAAATTGAGATTTACCATTCACTTCATGAAATTTAAGAAGTTCTTAATGTTTTTATAAAACTAAATACAAACTGCATATAATTTTAGACATGAACTAAAGAAATGAACATGTCTTAAACATGCTTTATTGTTGGTGGTAAATTTATGGATTTAGTGAAATACTCATTCAAAATAATTTAACCCAGTTAATACAGGTGATAAATAACAGGCTTGATAAGGACCAACTTGCAACTAACAACATTGCAATGAATAATTTTCTATAATTACAATGTTCAACCCAAATTAACAACACACAGTATCCAATATGGATCCATTCTCAATTGGGGTAAAACTGTTAACACATGTCCAGTTTTTAAAACGTTTTTTTTGTGTTACCAAAACATGACAGGCAACACACATTTGACAGCAGACAATGACTGATCACAATAGCACACATCTAAGAACTTCACCTCAGTTGAGCATGCAATCTGTGATTGGGCTGCATGTCACTGAGGCTGCAGCTGTTATTGATAAGAATGTAATCTTACCTGACACGACATGGCTTTTAATTCTTGAGGTTAGTGTGGGGTCAAGAGTTTGGTTTCCGTTACATTTCTGCTGCTTACTGTACTACTGTTCCAACAACAAACACATCCACCTAGGCAGGATAGAGGTCATTTCAGGTCCAGTGTTTGCTTGGATTCCGTTTCTGCCGCTCACTAAAAAGCTATCCCAACCACTGTCACTTCCACCTAAATAGGAGGGGGCCGTTATAGTGTAAAGTGTTTGGCTTGAGTAACATTTCTGCTGGTCACTATACATGTATAACTGTTCTAACAACAGCCACTTCCACCTAGACAGTAGGGAGGTCCATAAATGTTCAGCATCTGGCTCAGGTTCTATTTCTCTTGCCTTCAATGCTTGCGCCCCTTGCTTGCCAAAGTGTCCTCTGTACATCAACTGAGTATTAGAAACAGAAAAAATAATTAGCTCTGAATGAATTATTTCCCAAAAGGTAAACACAACTCTGTGAATACATATACTATGAATGCGTTAATACCTGTTCAGCCATAAAACACCTTATCAGGTGCTCAAAGTATGTCTACAAAAATCATCTAATTGAAATCAACTAACCAACATTGCTAACTGATTTTGTTCGGGAGGGTGCGAGGAGTGCTTTTATCATAAAATAGTGAAAAAATATTTTATTTCCATTGATATAAAAGTAAAAAACATAATAAGAAATGATTATTAAAAGAAACAAATAATTGAAAAGAAGAGTCTAGAGTAGACCCTCAATTGGAAAACATTTTTGTTGTCAAAATCAAGAACTTCTCTGAGCATTCATAATTCATTAGAATTGAAAAAAAGTTCAATCAACCAGAAAAATCCAATTGACCAACTTTGACTAATTTGCAAAATTTTGAGATATTGGCCTACAAATTGCATGAATAGGTATAAAATATTGGGTATTAATAGCTTAAGACATTATTGGCAACATGTCTGTTTAATTTATATTATCAATATTGTTTAATTAGGCATGGAATATTTATCAAAATTGGGGGTAAAGTTCAATCGACCAGTATTGACCAGTAATGACCACTTTGGGAGTAATGACCGGGGCAGTTTTAACCGGTAAAAACTGCCGGTTAAAACCGGGGGCGGTCGCTTGGTGCCAACCCTGATTGAATATAACTGATTTAAAATGAACGTTTTCAAACTATTATTAAACCTTTATCCCAGAATATGCTGTCCTATTTATAGCTGAGCTCAGAGCTCCAGATAAGAAGCGTATCTGCGTATTTACGCATTGAAAAAATAAACAAACGCATTCAAAATCGGCTCAGTACGTAACAAAACACTTTACAAATCTTGGTACATATTTTAAATCGATTAAAGTGCGTAACCGGTTTAACCAATAATCCAATTAAGTTTTTAATGTCAGTTTACCTTTGAATCAAAGGTAAGTCAATCAAAATAAGCTTATAATAAAAATGGCTGCCTATCATGTTTGTGGATCAAAAAGGGACGTTTTAAGCAACTTGCAGGAATATCTTTTAAAGAAAGTTTGTTCATGTCGTCATGTTCTGTTTGAATTTAATACTACAAATAACAAATGATAATACTATTTCTAGATTAAACACGCCTTTTACTTTTTCCGTTTTCTATGGAAATGTTAAATACCCCCAAATATTCCTTACCCTTTATGGCTGAAACAAAGGAGTAAAATACGCATTGACAATTATATCAGGGGTTGAAATACCCTTTAGAGTAAATCTTATCTGGAGCTCTGGTTGAGCTTCCTATACCTTTATCAATGATAATCAGCGAGGTATGCCGATTAGAACAATCGAGCTATCTCAATCGGACTGGCTCGGTCTTTTACATAGGTCGCCATTGCGAAGAATTTGTTCATTGTATGATAACTTAGACGATGCTTCTCAGCATCGTCAAAAACAGTTAACATAATCTCTGAACTAATCCACACATATCAACATTAAACGATTAACCTTCAAGGAGCTATTTAATTGCCATAAAATATATGTCAAATTTCTTAAATTGCACACTGTTTTGCCATGCAAGAGCTTCTAGTGCATGTAAACAGAAGTAGCATAAACAATTTGCATGGGCAACATAGGGTTAGGGTTATCACAACAAAGGGAGATGATTCCATTGCCATTGGCAATACAATTGCTGTGTTTACACTAAAGTGCAGTTTTCTGCTTTGCTTTGCAATTTTTGTGGGAATTTGTTCAAGGGACCATTTCATAGCCGCTTCATGCAAAATGGGTCTTATGGCATTTTGGCCGCCCTAGCAAAGTATCGGTCAACACAGCCATCTTTATGACTACTTAATTCATGAGTAAAAAGTATTGCTCGCGGATTTATTTTTCATTTATTTTCATCAATAATCTTTTTGTATAATTTGAAATAGTTTATGGTATCAAAAAGATAACAGTTTTCTAAAGGGAGTATCTATCATGAAATTCTTAGTGTTATTGGTGTCATCAATATTCCAACAATTTTCATATAATAACCTTCTTTCCTATCTATTCTTCCAACCCTATAATTTTGGCCACCCCCTTATTTTGGTAATTATGACATATTTCTGATAAAACTTTTGTTAGTTATGCTTATTTAAAAATATTTATAACATAGACATTGTATTTTGGTTAAAAACATGTGAATTTTATATTTTTTAAGGGAAAAATTAAATTTAGGTAAAAATTAAGTAAACATGGCTACACATGCTGCGTAAACACCAATAATTCTGAAAATATTCATTTTGAAACAGTATTTTTGTGTTTTTTAGTCTTTAAGCATATTTATTTAATGATTAATATCCAAAATACTTTAAAAGTGTTATGTTTTCCTACAAAAATGATGACTAAACAGATAGATAGGAAAGATACCAACAAATCAGGGTGCCAGGGTGCCCACCTAGAATCGGCCTGTTACTAAGGAAATATGTGCGATGTAAATTATTTTGCCATACTTTTGTGAAGAAGATATTAAATGTTTAATTGAATGTCTCACTTGTGCTGAAAATCTTTTCTTTCAGTAGAAAAAGTCAATTTCACTCTTAAGTGGCCGAATATACAGGAAAAGAGGCTATAATGGTGATTGCAAATTTTCTTTGATTATAACCTAATTCTAATTATATACAGTTTTTATAATATTTTCTATGCTTTCAGAACGTTTAAAATCGACATTTTGTTTTATTTTGTGTTTAAGTTATCTCTATAACTTAATTAGGGTGATTAACAGTGCACATACATCTTGACCATTCATAAAGACACACTTGTTCTAAATGTGAATGGGTTGTGTTTATTTCAATCTTGCATTTAAAAAAGCAATAACCTAATTTTGAAAAATGGGTTGCGTCTAAGATAATGCAATGGCAAACAACTTCGTTGCCTTCATCGCATTGCACATGATTAATGTAAACAAAATCATCGATATAAGGCACATTTCTGCACTTGGTCACATAACGATATTAGTGTTTTTCCCAGGCCATTTTAGCGTGGCGAAAAGCCACGCCGCCCTCCCGGATCGCCACGCTGCCCTTTTCAAAGGCAAATTTCGCCACGCGCCCTTTTTTCAAAGGCAAATTTCGCCAAGCACCCTTATCGATAACATCTTTATTGCTTCCTTGATTGTCTGTGACGCTCCGACTGTGCTTGATTTATCGAGAGACGTCACGTCTAATCGACTATATTAATTGAGCAGATTTAATCTCTAACAGTGCTCGATTTATAGGTAGGTCTTACTGACTGCTCCAAAGCTGTGAATTAGTCATGCATGAATAACCCCGTGTCAGTATCAATCGATAATGCTGGAGGCTATGTTATACCAAGCGCACTTTTCGCTCGGCAATGTGTACTACTTTACGATAAAATCATTACTTCGGAGACTTTTGATGAAAAACTCGATGTTATTCTCGTGGCAATTGTGAATTGCATGCATTATTCAGTTATATCAAAACTTATTTTTTTACGCATTATTACATTTAAAATCACAAACAAATTTATTCTTTATTGTTTTCATCTTTAAGATAAATAGATCTAATTATTGAAATAATTACTGAGACTTATACTTATTAACAAAATGCGAATCGCGTATACGATTTTACGTTGCTATGCGCACCTGTCGCTTACATCATTTGACATTTTATCAACATGGCGGACTATACAGAATTAAATTGTGACTTGGCAAAAATGGCAAATAACGTCGTAAACGATCGAATTAACGATGGAGATTATACATTAAGAAGGAATACATAAAATGTCTGTGATAATCAACGATACATAAAAAGTTTTAGATAGCAACAATAATATTTATTTATTTGTCATCTACTCGCTGGATGTATGTCACAGAAACGAGTGTTTGCATACTGTTAGCGATCAATTTACTCGCAATGTTATTTAAACATATGTCGAGATTATTGTTAGAAAATGGGATAAGACAAACATGGTTTCATTTATATGTTAGTGGATCTGTGTATAATCAGATTCATATGCATATATATTGCTTTGTTATGTTTGTCGTGCTGTACAGTTTATTGAAACAGCATGGAACTTAAATGTACATTGCAAGGTAAATATATTAATATAAATCATAGTAAGTGAAATACATCTATTACCATTAAATGTGCTTGTTTATATGTTATTTTTTCCACAACTGCTTCTGATGCGATTACATGTTTCCCCGTAATTCAGGTATTCAGGGAACGTTTTTGCCCTTGTTTGCCTAAACTGCGCGCTACAATGCCCTTTTTGAAAGTAATGCGCCATGCCCCTTTGCCCTCCTGGGAAAAACACTAGATATTTAAAGAAAAGGGGAGCAACTCATTCATCTTTCTTGAAAAAATGTACAGTTTACTATTCATTTGTTTGAGAAATTGACATTGTAGGAATAAGACCATCGTAAATTTATAGTAATTGAATATAAATACATGTAAGAAACACATATTTACCTTTTTCATTGCATTATAGAAGTTATATTCGTTACTAAAATGCATGTTTCATGTGCGTTCACAAAATGCGTTGTCAAACGCCGCCATCTTAGGTTGCATTCAACTAAAACATCGAGTATCCCTCTGTAGTGCGTAATTTCTAAAGAGTTCTTTTACTCTTCTTGCATAACAGCCATTTAACAATATGAGACTTGTATTATGCGGCTATTTCTTACATCCTATATGTGTATTGAGTATTTTGATGACGTCAATTGCATTCTAAGTTAGAAAAAAATGAACAAGAAATGTTTTAATTTGCGTTTTCTGTTGTATGGGGCTTTTGTCGAAAAATGCTTTGTCGAAATATGGCTGCCAAAACGATGTTTGTACTGGGGTCTGCATTCGTATGACGTGCCCTTTTATTGAAATTAATGAAAACAACATATCGATCTTTAGAATTATACCAGGCTTGCAATAGGAGAAAGAAAGGCTTGAAAATTGCTATAAAAGTTTGCAGTATTATAATGCGATCCTTTCGGAATTGGATTAAGTGTAATTTTAATGGTAAAAGCACATATACTGGAATGTTAATGTTGCAGAAATGCATCTAAAAAAATAATGTTCAATGATTGTTCGACAATTGGAGTGCTAGACAATATGAGAGATGTGAATATTAGGTCCAAAATGAGTGGGCATGTAAGGTATGGGAAGTGCATTCGGCTGGGAAGGATAAGTGTTAAATTTCCGAATTACCTTACTAGCAAATACGATGATCTTCATATATTTAAATTTCAGATGGAGAACAAGATTACAAAAATACACAATGACACGCATGTATTCCATTCACGCCATTGTCTCTTGTTTCGTAGGCTTGATCTTTTATCCATTAAGCCACATATTTAAGCCGCATATTGCGTTACAATCAGTGGCAGTCTTGCTATATGCTGGAAGGATGTTAGCACACCGTTCAGAACTTGATTTGTTCAAATATCTCAAGTTATTGAAATATGGAATTCAGAATTTGTAAATATAGATTAAAAAAAGGTATATACACTGGTGTTCAATTTAACTAGGGATACATATATTAGATGATTGCAGTGTAGAATTATCCACAGAATCTTGGGAACAAAATCTATTAGATTCAAGATGAACATTGTTGCCAATAATCTATGTACATTCTGTAATAATTAAATAAAAAAACATAACACACTTGTTCTGGTACTGCCCCTTTACCCAAGAAATTGTTAAATTTGCTGTTGAAATCATCAAGAGAAGTAGACCTAGCTTACTTACTCAGCTGAAATGTCAGGATCTAATACTTGGGATTACAAATTCCAAACTGACTGATATTAACATTGTATGCCTAATTGATATTAAACGGTACATTTTCGATTGTCAAAAGAAAAATAGAAACCCCTCAAAATTTGGATTTGTAAATAGCATGTAACAAACATTCGAAATATACAAAACTACAATAAAAACAGAAGAAAAACCGAATAACTGGTCATTAGTCAAAACTTTTTCAGACATCCCCTGCAACTACCTTATTAATCATAACACCATATATATGTATAGTTCATCACATCTGCAGTTTGTTAAATCTGCACCTTAAATTTAATACACATAATGCAACTCAGCAATTCATCTTCCTTATGTGCATATTACTTTATAAATAGAAAAAAAATATACACACATACATGTGTTACTCTACTTTTATGTTACTTTACTTTTGTAAGTTAACCAATGTTGTTACTTTTACTTTTATAAGTAACCAAAATTGTTGTTTTTTCTTTGTTTTTTTTTGTTGCTTAAAAAATGAAAGACAAATATATGTTTATAGTTAAACAGGAATGGGATATGATCGAAACTATGTTAATATCCATTAATGTGAATCTTCAATCTATGAAGTATATACATAATTTTTCTTTTCTTTCATTTTCCCGAATTTGAATTTGAAACATGTGATGTATGTAAATTTTGGATTACTACTCCCATGGCTATACACACCCTACATGTACGTGTTTATTATTTGCTATGTATGTTGCACGATTTTACATGAATTGTATATGAATGTATGTATTACTATATGGCAAAAATAAAATGTATGCACAAAAAAAAGAAAAAAAAGAAATATATGCGAAAAAATCTTTAGTGCATAAAAGACAAATGTTATTGCAGTCATTGCAGTTTGTGCCGATGCATCCTTTAATACGTCTGAACACGGAGCGTATATTGAGTCATCTAGAGTCCGTGGTCTGAAATCGGTGACAAAATTTCACGTTGCGTTAAGCATATCAGTGCATAACCGTGCAGTACACAATGCATTTTTAAACAAAAACACATACTTTTTAAATAAAGTAATAATGATTTATTTCACACTGCAATAAGCAGTATTTAAATCTGTTTTTATGAATTCGTTGAAATTCTTTAGAAAAATTGATTTATAAAGGTTATTTTTTAAAATGCACCGATTACCGGCGTGTTTACATCCATAAACGTTTAATTGGGAACCCAACAAAGCCTCGTGATCCTGCATCCTTGTATTGATGAAACACTCAATGTTGCAAGTACTTCACTAGTGCATGTCGGTAGTTATTGTTTGCTTTTGTTTTCGTAAATTTTCAGGAAAGTTCCAATAAGTTCAACAATTCGTTAATCTGTGAATATTTCATTCGAATGAATGTATAAACTGTAAATGAGTTTTAAGAATGGTCAGGGCATCGTTAACAAAATAAATAACATAACATTTGTACACTTGTGTTTGTGTTGTTGTGGGTGGTGGTCCGGTGTCGGTTGTGGTGGTGATGGTTAAGGTGGTTCTAATTGTATTGCCAAATTGATAAACTTTATTATAGTTTTTATATAATTGCATGTACATGTATACATAAAAGTTACAACATGTATTGACATGTTCTTGTAATTCAAATGCAGACGAAGGTCTTCATTCTGTGCCGTTTCATAGAATTGCTAGGGGGGCATCTTAATCGTACGATGCCACGTATTGTATTTAAACATTTTTATTATGTTTCTCCATTGCATCAATAGCCTATTGCTTATTGAGACATTCTAGAGTTCGTTTCTTATGTAGAGCCAGTTATTGGTGTGTTTAGACGTCTTTCAAACTATTCAAGGTACACTACAGACTTTCAAGCATCCGCTTATATGTCAAGCAGTGAAAACTAAGTTTGACGGAGACAGCGCGAAATTAAAGCAAATATTAATACATACGAAAACTGTCCGTTAAAAAGATCCACAAAATACCAAACTTCTATCAGTGGTTACATCCATATTGGCGAAAGAGACGAAGAGAAACATATTTTTACAATCTTCACGAAGAGTGGTCGTTCCTTGCTCTCACATACAATCTCTGCCATCACAAGAACATCCTACCAGATTTGGAAGGATTATTTGTATGATTCTATATGAAAAGTAGTATAATTTTATTTTGTATTTAAAAAATAGTTTATAATTAGTTAAGGTTCATAAAAAATACCTAAATAAAAAAACACGTACAAATTACAACGGGTAAACTATTGTGCCACGTCGCTCGGCTATATCAAGTGGTTATTTATGGAGGCAGGACTTCGATCCAGCTATGCTGATTCCAGTAAAATCTCTGCGCGGAGGTTGTAGTTTTTGTTGTTGCAAATGTCGTTGAATGATTTTATCGAAAAAACTGTCATGTGGGTAGTACTCTGCAATAATTATAATGTCAAGTATAATAGCTTTCCGTAGGATTCAAACCCGGGAACTCTGCGAGTCAAATATAACGCGCTTCCTCTGTGTCTGTCCAGCTTTGATACTCTTCAGCCTATTTAAAACGCCTTGTAAGAAATAGACGTACGCTCCAAATTAGATTATTCCAATCCAGATTCTTTGCAGACGCATAACTATATTTATATATGTATGTCCTTTACTGCCCAACCGATTTCTTCAACACAGTATATGTTCCAGATCTGAACGGTTACTGTCATACATGATTGAATTAATACCTTTATAATATGGGTAGTAAATATTTCAGTTTTTTTCAGTTATTCATTTTACATCTCCAGATTAATCCGGAAGTTACAGTAGGTCCAGCTGTTGAATCGTCATACTAGTATTCAACAACTGACCTGTAAGTGTGATTAAGATTTTTTAGTTATGCATACATGCCTTGCACTTGACAACACCGTCTCCGAATAGTAATCATTTCGGGCTTTTTAGTTAAAATGTGCATCGATGATGAAGTTACAATATGGACAAGATCTGACAGACGCAATTAACTGAATCGCCATTGTGACGGTTGTTTTATCGAAAATTATGTTATTAACGGTATATGGTTATTAAAATGTATTTATCAAATTACAACATTCTTGTTCGGTGTAATAATAACGAAATCAAAGAGAAAATAATGCCCCTCTCTCGGAAGAGTAGTTCCATTGCTTCGTTTATCATCGGTTATCATCGGTTACCTTTGGTTATCATCGGTTTCCTTCAGTTATCATCGGTTAACTTCAGTTATCCTCGGTTATCATCAGTTACCATCAGTTATAATCACTCTCATCGCATCATCATTAAATATACCACTTTACATAATTCTTTAGTAATATAATAACGATTATTTAATAAAATATACATCGGTAATTCACATTTATATTCAACAATGTTTAATAAATACAAACATCAGGCATTAAGCGAACACAAAACGCACTGAATGTTTGTTCATGACAATTGATGAATCTTTGGGCAAATATGAACCTCCTGGGAAAACATGACTTAATGCACGTGCGAAAAGTGTCGTTCCAGATTAGCCTGTGCCGGACAAGCGTACATACGCAGTTTGCTGTTTTATATGGAGTTGTACGACGCAAATTTCTTCCTACACGGACTAATGATGAATAGCGTTCCACTCTACACTTGCTTAAGGTGATACGCTTTCACACGTTTTAAGGTGATACGCTTTCTAAAGACTGTTTTTATCTTGTCGCACTTGTGTGTTCATTTTCATTGTCAAATCTTAGTTCATATTATTTTATGGCAGCTTTTACAACCTTTTGAGTGGTTGTAGTGGTAGCAGTAGCAGTAGTTACTGTAGCAGTAGTTGTTGTAGTGCGGTTGTTGTAACAGCAGCAGCGGTACTAGCAATAATTGATGTTATTTATGTAGTGTGGTTTAAGTTAAAGGGACTTGTTCACAGATTTTTGCATGTTTTGAAGTTTGTCATTTGATGCTTCAAATTGATAGTCAACAATCCTCGTAATGTCACAAAATATAACAACAGAACTTTCCAAATAATTCAATCGTTTTGCGTTTGTAACGCTTTATAATTTCAAGTTTTGTTTTAAGTCATAAGATGCATATATTGGATATTTAAAGCAGGGTTAAAGTGATATTATGCGCATGTTTCATTGTTGACTTGAGCTGTAAAGAATTAACAGGTCAAACGAGTTAGTTAAAATGTGGTAACTGACTAATTTAATATCTACAACTCATCTTGCTACCAGTTGTTTATAAAAAGTATATATTAATTTCGATATTTTATATGACTCTCCCAGACTTCTAAGCCGAAATGATTCGTAAAACAAAATTGTGTCTTTGTGTCGTATGAACGAATCTGCACTAAAACTAAATTTAGATTCACATCGTACATCGAATCATTTCTGTCGTCAGTTGTCAAAACGAAAGTACGGTTGATATTCAAATGCATTATTGTTCTCTTTCCGGGATATTGTTTTAGTATGTTGATGTTGCATAAACAAGAATAAATGATAACACTAAAAATAAACAACGGTTGCGATAGACATCTAAAAACATAGCATATATTGTTAGATGCGCTTGATATCCCTTTCACGTTCAGTATTACTGTTTCCTTGCAAAAAACATAACTACATAAAAAAATGCAAATGTGAAACTTTTTTTTCAATTGTGTCAATGTATCAAAGCATTATTCGTGTTTAGGCTTGTCTGAAAATAGATGGGACTTATGGGACTTAAATGTGGACTAGTATCAAAAGCATTTTATGACGTGTTTGTTTGTTTTGTTTATTTATATTACAAACCAAATATGGAGGCCAAGTTAGTCACAGCTTGTATTTTTCTGCCATGGGTAATGCTGACAGATGGGCGACCTTGTACCTCCAACCAGAGAGGTGAATACTTTAAAGAGCCTCGCTGTGGGAAAACGGAACTTTATGCATGCGCGTAAAGTGTCGCACACAGTCCCCACAGGCTTATCAGGAAGTCTCTTCTTAGTTTAAAACCAGCTTAGGGCTTAAGAACAGAACATGTGGTGTATTATGACTTACACAATGTACATCCTCAGTATAACAAAACAAACGAATCATGATTAAGATTCATGTCACTTTAATCATATAATATATAATTTCAGTACATACGGTGAACAATTAAGTTTATACGGTATACCTGGTCTTTATTATAAAACATATTACATTTGATTATTTAGTACATATACATTGGGTAAGTTCAGAATTTTTAAGTATGTGTCTTTATTTAAGAGGATCAATTTACATTTAACAATGTGTTTATCTTATTTAATGCGTATTTAATAAAAAGAGAAATTTTAATTTATTTGGTCTTGTTATCAATGCCCAACATTTCCAAAAGTTTAAACATTTATGGGCGTTGGTAATAGTACTTTGTAACATAATTTTTGCGTATCTCCTCTATAAATGGACATACAAGCTACTGGACTGCGAATGCACAGGATAATCTGGAACTATACTTAACGCCCATGCATTACACTCGGTTTTCTCAGTTCATTAATTAAATTAACAGCTTATGATATAAGATAAACACGTAAATGATAACCGGACCGAATGCATGCGTAAATTGTCGTCCATAACTAGCCTCGGCACTCAGTACAGGCTATTCTGGGACACTTTCCACTTTCATGGTATTTTTTCGTTCAAGGAAGTCTTATCTTAGCGAAAATCCAGTTTGAGCGTCACGTGTCGTCCCTGATTAGGCTGTGCGGACTGCATATGAATTAAGCACGGTTTTCTCAGAGCGAGGGTAGTTTCTATTTCGACCACGAAACATACAGCGATTTGTACGTCAGACTTGATGTGAATACAATCTCTATGCGCGTGACATAATAATAATCTCTTTAAATGTATATCTTTCAGAGTACGTATACGTCCGGTATGGTCAATACCAGGAGCTGCAGTGTTGTGAACGCGACCATGCAGAACTTTTGGATACCCTCTGGTACAAATATGACGAAGAATCTCAGTCATGGGAACCTCTAGCGCCGGATACATCAGACATTCTATTTTTGGAACGGAATGCCACTCTTGCCATCAAGCACGCGCAGTTTTCCGACACCGGACGATACAAATTCACGCGCCCGTCCGGAAAGTCAATCCAATCAGGCAAGTCAGGGAATGAGTTCGATCTAAAAGTCGTCGCCTGTGACCAGCTAGCGCGTGGTCCGTTCCCACTAGCGCCATTGCCCTGTGGTGTGACGTCATTAAAAGTGGGTGATCACGTGACTATCCCGCGCACAGGATATTTCGGTTGCGATCAAGTTGACGTCATAATGGTGACATGGTTCATGAAAGCCAATGCTAGCGATTATAGCTCGTGGGCAGAAGTTCCTGCAGCAGACGACATAATCACGAAAACAGATCGACACGTTATTTTTTCCCTTATAGTAAAGGCCTTATTCTTTCAGTGTTGAGAGTCCTATGATATTATGAATCTAACAAACAGAGCAGTCAAAACATAAATTACGGGTAAAAAAGAAAGCACTTTTCCTTTGCAACTTATTCTTGTAAAGACTGGTACAATTTAAATCATATAAATGAAGACGTTTTTTGACTTAGTCAATAAAATATTGAGCAATATAAGTTAAGTCACATTCATTTTTATACTCGACTTGGATTTTTGTATGCATTTAAACGCGTATAGCCCCTTGATTAAATTAGGGTCGCACAACGAATATTTCGACGCTGTCGGTCGCATTCATTAAATATTGCGGTTTCATTGAATCACGGGTTGCATTGCACAATGAACTATGAAAGTTTCATTTTCGAAAATAATGTGGGTGCTTCTACCTGGTAAAACCTGTAAATAATCAAATATCATAGTGTACGTTATTAATAGTTTTACCGAGTAAGACATCCCCTTGATTTAACCAGGAAATGGCTGGGTTTAATATGTAATAATATAAGTGTTTATCACATGGTTTGCATCACTGATCAATCTCATCTCACTATGTTGGTGTCAAAATGATATCCAGGACGAATTGATTTCGCGTACATAACGAATTTTAAGATTTAAAAACTATTTTTTGGATAACATTGGATGATTGTTTCTTCCGAACAAAAGCATGTGACGCTCTTTATTTAATGCAATATTTACTTAAATTCGTCCAGAACAAAACTTAGTAAGTAGACGGGGCGGCTGGATTAGTTGGAAGAGATCATTGGACATACCTTCGTTATTACACTTGCTTAGTTGATAGGAAGTAGAAGGGACGGTTTGCTTAGTTGGCAAAAGTAGACAGGACGGCTTGCGTACTAGTTTTTGGAAGTAAGTAAACGCAACCACTGGCTTACGTGGTAGTAAGTAGATATGACGGCTTGCTTAGTTAGAAGTAATAAGACGGGACGGTTGACTTAGTTGGTAGTAAGTAGACGGGACGGCTGTCTTATTTGGTAGTTATTAGACTGGACGGTTGGCCTAGATGGAATTAAGTAGAAGAGACGCCAGGTATACTTGGTATTAAGTAGACAGGACGGCTGGCTAAATTGATAGTAAGTAGACGGGACGGCTGGCTAAATTGGTATAAAGAAGACGGGACGGCTGGCTAAATTGGTAGTGAGTAGACGGGACGGCTGGCTAAATTGGTATTAAGTAGACGGGACGGCTGGCTAAATTGGTATTAAGCAGACGGGACGGCTGGCTAAATTGGTATTAAATAGACGGGACTGCTGGTCTAGTTGGTAGGGCAACGCTAACTGGAATCACAGCCAGAAAGATATCGGTAAGCCGTTTAGGATTCGGCGGTATGATGATTGTGACGGCCATCCGTCCTCTTCCTCTGATTCAATTTAGGCAGTTTAACAAAAGTTGTAATTGAAATTGTTAATAAAATTTATTTAGCAACGAACACTTGATTTTAAGTGACTTTAACGCTGTCACTAAAAATTTATTAAAATGGAATTGATTCAAAATGAATTATAACGGCCAATATCGTTGTCAATTTGCTTGTTTAGCATATTGAAAGATTACGGGCATATTAACCATCCCTCTAATAGCACTCAGTATAAAAGATCAAATGCACAATATTCTCAAAATTGTATGAAAAATATTTACGAAGAACTTTAGTTTGTACTGACATCTTTTGTAGCCATGACGGCGTCTTGGCGTCAAATCTTACCGTCTTCAACGTCGAAGATCGGGACGCAGAGCTTGAGTTTATGTGCATAATCTTCTCTGACCAGTATTTTTAGTGTCAGAAAAAGTGTTCACATCACTCTACATCGTGTATGGTAAGTGTATGTGCATTTTCTACTCCACATACTACTTCGAAGGCCAGACAAAAGTGTTTACATCACTACGTCGTTAATGGTAAGTTTACTAGTATCAACTTCTCTACACACTACTTCTAGGGTCAAACAAAAATGATCACATTACTACGTCGTGAATGGTAATTCCATATGCATCCTCTACTATACAGTACTTCTAGGTTAAAACAAACATTTTCTCATCACTCTCCTATGAAATTGTACGTTTATAATTGTATATACATCCTGTACTCTGTACAGTACTTTGAGATACAGATACAACATCTTCACATCGCTCGATGCTGTGAATAGTAAGTTTATGTGCATACTTTTACACAGTGCCTCAATGGTCAGATGAGATCTGCAGAACGCAATTACGTACTACCGGTGATTTTGTTATATTACTTACATATAGTCCAGTGCAAAAAGTTGTTATGTCGTCAGATTATCAAAACGTTGTTTACGGTAATCGTATGCTGTGGTCGGCTGAAAACATGCACTCACGAGTAAGTATGTTTTTTAAAAATGTTTTGTTCCCAATAGTTGGTTCTTACTTGTTACTGAGTCTCTGTATGAACACGCTTTATAATTTACATAATATGTTATCACGTAATGAGAAACATTGCTTCTGTTTTTAATTGTTAGCGCCAATTAATTATGACGAAACGTTATTGCATTCTACGCATTTTACTGGAGTGAACTGATGTCACTAAACTTATAGAGAACTACAGGTTACTGTAATATAATCGCTATGACGCTACATTTTAAGATTGATTAAATATGATGTTTAAAGTTTGACGTGTTAATAATTACTTCATACGCACTTGCGATTATTAATTTTTAAAGCGTGTTTTTAGTTGTCGTGTTGCTTTTTGTGTCTTAAATATATTACATCTCGGTATCCAAGTATTTGTTTAGTTGAATCTAATTATTTTTTTACCAAAAATGATGAATTTATAGTTGATTCCGAGTGATACGACCTACCTTCAAACATGACGTGATATTAAATAAATTTATAAGGCAGCGTTATATCAGGCATATATCAATGTAGTGGTATAATACAAAAATGGCTTGACCGGTATTATCAATTTCAGACAAGGAGACATGAGCGGACGCATCGATGTTGCTTCCGGTGAAAATCATTCCTGCAGCAGCAGCGTCCGCTGTCTTGGTTACGTTACTAGCAAAAATGTGTTTATGTCACATAAAAGCGAGGCGGAACTTAAAATCTGCTTCAGACGGAAACGTTAATGACGTCACGCGGTTTATTCACAGACATATCGTTACCACCGACGCAGTTAAGCCGACTCTTGTTTGAGCTGAGACCTTCTTTGTATCAAAGATCTCGTAGGAAATTTTAAGTAACGACGTAATTTTGCAGTTTAGACGATAATTGCTTTAATGTGATCTGTATGTATCCGATATAAAAGGGCTTGTGGACATTACAAAAAAAATCTTTATACAATGTTAGCATTAGATTTGCAATATCGGCACTTTGGACGCGTACTGTTTCGAAAATAAAGATATCGCGCTGTGTATATTCCATACGATGGTTAATAATATTTTTTGCACTTTATTTCATGGCTATGAGGATACGAGTACTGCAATATACAATATGTAGACTTTATAACACAGCGCTGTACCGGTAACTTTTAAATTACGTATTTGACATGCTGCCCATGCCAACCTTTCTCTTGATTAGTGCGCATTTATTTAACGGAATGTTTTTAACTTATTTGACATTTGTTATACGAATCTCACTCTAGGAAAATCGGGACTGGTGCATGTGCTTAAAGTGTCGTCCAGATAACCGTATTCTGTACGGTCTGCACAGACTAGTCAGGGATGGGACTTTACGCTGTTATGGAATTGTTTTGTCATGTAACAGCTTTTAACATATCGTTTAATCTTATGAGTTTATTCTTATGATGGAAATTAATAAGGCTAATATGTATATTTCAATAATATGTATATGCAATGTTAAGATGAAGTTTGAGAATTAAATAGTACATCTTGGGAAGTATTTGTACAAACTAAGACCTGATTTAAGATTTATTTCAAGTAAGAACACAAATACGTTTACACACAGGGTGGGGTATAATTGGAATCAATAAAATGGAAAGTCAGACCTGATTTAAGATAAAATCCAAATAAGAACACAATGAGTCCAGAGTCAGCATATAGATACGAGATTATAAGTAACACGCATGGTCAACAAACAGCACAGATGAAAGGGTCACCTATTGTCTGGGGTACAAAAGTTATGGCACTGACAAATACTCTATACCAATATAAATTGATTAGATTTTAGTGCATTTGGCAAGCAAGTAAATACATGAATAGATTGTTCCTTCTAGAAAATTCTTTTAAGTCAACCAATCCGTAATAAGCCCGGACCTTGGTGACCAATGGAAATTACAAGTAGATTTTATGTAAATTAACCTGGGGATAAAATGCAGTGTTTTAGTTAGTAGTAAAAGGATCTGCGGTTAGATTTGAAAAGAACTTGGAGAGTTGTCACGTCTTCTTGACGTGGCGGCCATGTTGGCTGCCGCGCTGTAAAATTGTATTTCATGAACATAAGCAAGCGTTGTGTTAGAAAATATTCAACAGAAATAAATATCGATGAAAACAGAAATGCACTTTGGTGGTTACTGTGTGTTATTAACGAACAACGTGTAATTACGTGACAGTTTGTTTGAATGAAGTTTCTTCTTAATACAAATCCAGTTTATTTGGAAAGTTTCGTCCCTGATTAGTTTATGCAGACTGCACAGGCTAATATGGGACGACACTTAACGTACATGCATTAAGCCATGTTTTCACAGAACGTTGCTTATATAATGATGTATTGTTATACATGTATACATTTTTCATGGTGTGTTTAATTGTTTCTACAATTGATTGCTCAAATTGTTAATTTATGTTAAAATACATTTTAACTATGTTGATGTATTTACATGTATATGTTAATATATTACAGTACTTGTCAAATAGTTTTCGTCCATGTAACGTCAAATATTTATTTGAAAATATGTTTACATGTTCATGCATTTTATGGTGATTATTTAACACAATAAAAGATAACGCAAGCATTAATAGAATTATGAATTTGTTAAATTGTATTATGCATAAGCCACAGTGTTTTAGACGTCCTGTCAGATATTTTGATGCTATTCATCCTCTTTCTTTACTTCAGCCGTTCATTGACAGCTGAACGAAGCAAATAGGCGCGTGATTTATATTAATAATAGCAGCTTTGAACTGTTTCTCTTCGGAGTGCGGACCACAAACAGCAGGATGAAAACAAAATATTTATTGAAATTTTTTATTTTCCGGCAATACCATTATGTATACAATATAGTTAAAAAAAATAAATAAATAAGTTTTATGAATGCAATGTATAATTGCGCGTATTTTTCAAATTACAATCACATCATTTCAAAATGGAATTTCAACAAAATACAATAAATAATAGTTTTACTAATGCAAGCAATGAACACGTAAATAAGAAAGCCTCGTTTTGGGAAAACTGGTTCTAATTTCATGAGCGTAAAGTCTCGTCCCAGATAAGACATGCCTTAACTGGATTTTCGCTAAGAAGATACTTCTTTTAAACGAAAATTACCGTCACAGCGGAAAGTGTCATCTTGATTATCCAGGGCGGACTGCACGTGCTAATCTGGGACGACACTTAACGCATATGCATTTAGCCCATTTTTCCCAGAACGAGGCGCAATGTAATATAAACACTACCATTTTTTATTTTATCAAAATACTTCTGAGCTCTCCATAATTGGGAGATATATCTCCATTAAACGTCAACGACTTTACGTGATTTAAGTGCGAAAGCGAAGTCTCGGTCACGTTAAAAACTGTCTGGTTCACACCTAAGGCACGTATAACATCCAAGAGAAATACTTTATCATTCGAGATCGAACATAGCACCTTTCCCGTTGGAAATGTGCAATGCGGCGACTTCCGGTGAAGAACGAGGCTCGTACGACTTGATTCGAGATCGTTCGAAACTAATTGTTTAAGTCCCGCAACCGTGAGATCACATGGGAAAGATTTCAATTGAAGTAACTGTAACTTCCGGGTGAATTCTTCTGCTCGTTGTTCTATGAAGAAGGCAAGCAAGTAATGCATATTTACACAACTCTCTTCGGCGTATGGAATTTAGACATGTCTAGTAATAGACAATTAACAAGAACCCTAACCATATGAGTCGCGTTCTGAGAAAAGCGGGCATAAAACATGTGCGTTAAGTGTCGTCCCAGATTAGCCTGTGCAGTCCGCACAGCTAATCAGTGACGACACTTTCCGCTTTTATGTAATATTTCGTTTAAATGAAGTCTTTTATTAGCAAAAATCCAATTTAGGCGGAAAGTGTCGTCCCTTATTAGCCTGTGCGGACTGCACAGGCTAATTTGGAACGACACTTAACGCACATGCATTATGCCCAGTTTTGTCAGAACGCGGCTCTTATATGCGTCGTGTAGGACATTCGTCACTTGTCTAAAATAAAAGAAAAGCGGATGGTTACAATAATTTCTGTCACGAGTAAGCATCTGCATATAGAGTGATAATTCCTATACTCAGGACTTCCTATACTCCATCGTTGCGCGTGTCAATAAAATATCGAAATAATACTAAATAAAATGCATTGAATCAAACATTGTCCATATCCAGTTCAATTCCCGTTCTTGGCAGCATGTGAGTTTGGTTGGTTGTCACCATACCGCACAAGTGGGGTTTCCTACTGCCCCCCCCCCCCCCCTAAAAAAACAAAGAAACAACAACAAAAAAAACACAAAACCACACCAGAAATTAAAAAATAATAATCCTGACTTAGAAATAAAGGTCGAAAATAGACGTTCTATGTTTTTAAAGTTAAAATAAAAGTTTAAGTACTGATTTATTATTTTACTTCGCGAGGACACATCATGTTTCCTCACATGGTTTATTATGTATTTCTTCGTGATCAAAACATATGGTTTGTTGATTAAAGCCACACACTTTGCCTCTGACCATAAATGAAATACTTGTAAATCAATACATATAGATGCAATTTGAAAATGTGCACAATTGTCATTAAATCTAAAGCCTAGTTAGCAAGTTATTACATATGTAATAATTTTTCAAACGGTAGGGCTTTTAAAACCGAAAGTAGGATTTCTAGACATATACGTCCATTTCGACAAACGCGATTATTTTTAAGTTTTAAAACGCAAAAAAAAGACGGATTTCTACCTTGTAAACACAAGATGTATTGTAATTGGCATAGATAAAATTAAATATATAGCCTATTTAGCAAGTAATTTATTATTTTTCAAACGGTTCCGCTTTTAAAACAAACCGAAAGTAGGACTTCTAGACGTATACGTCCATTTCAACAAACGTGATTATTTTTAAGTTTTAAAACGCAACAAAATATGGATTTATACCTTGTAATCATCGGATATGTTCTAATTGACATAGATAAAATTAAATATATAGCCTAGTTAGTAAGTAATTTATTACTTTTAAACCTGTAAGTAGGATTTCAAGACGTATACGTCCATTTCGACAAACGCGATTATTTTTAAGTTTCAAAGCGCAAAAAAAACCGATTTCTACCTTGTAACCACCAGATATATTCTAATTGGCATAGATAAAATATGTTTCTTATTTATACTTACATATAATATGCCAAATAAGTTGTTAGGCTTTGAGACGCAGTTTTTTCCCCATATTCAAATAAAACTATATCATCCGCGTCATGCGAAAATCGGTCTTATGGCATATGCGGCCAGAGTAGCTCAAGCCAAGCCTGCGCACTTTCCCATCAATGGCTACGCTTTCCGCTTTAAAAAAGGCACGCAAGGTTTGGTAATAACGCCAGAGTAGTTTATTCAGTATTCATATTCTGACAATACTGTGCGATTGCGCAGGCCTGGCTGAAGTTACATTGGGATCATATTGCATAAGATCAATTTTTGCATGACCCGTGTACAAATCTCATTGCGTCTTATAAATAGAACATCTAAGCACGATACTTTCCGATAGAAAAGTGAATTCACCTTGTGTTGTTTATAGCAAACTGGCAAATGTCCGTAGACTATTTTGACTTGCATACGTCACACATGTGTGGTTAGATAATTAAACGATTTTCCTTCTACATGTATCATGGGCACTCTACTATTAGGTAGTTCTGTCTAACAATAAAAGACAAATGGCATTTACCAATAGGTTTTCCTAAATGTCTTTCCATAAAATGTGTGTTATTTGATATATTGAAAACAATACTGTGTCATCAACAGAGAGAATTGTCTGCATTTGCAAATTTTGCTTTGACCAATAGCATACAGCTATTCTGGCGACATGACTTCGTCAGCATCAAATTGCATCACAGAAGTTATCAAATTTTAGGATTTACCAGCATGATTTAAAAATTATTATGTATGACGACGTCTCAATAACGTCTCTGTCACCATGATGAAAAGTGTGCAAACGTCTTAGTGGTGTCTTTCCTTAAAGCGATTTCCTTAACGTTACGTCAAGTTTATACTGAATGCAAAGACGATGGTGTGCTCAAGTCTTAATCCAGTCATTGTTACCATTTTCACATTAGAGACCCCTGTGACATTGACACTTTACCTGAGAAATCCAAAATCTCCGCGAACGCCAATCACAATGTGAAATTTGAAAGCTCTTAACGGAATAGTTCTTAAGATATTGACTGTAAACCAATGTCGACCAAAGTATGACGGCCAAATAATGGACGGATAGGCCAAAATCAATATGTGTCCCCTAGTTTCAATAGGGGAGCCAATATAGTACTAATACAACGGTTCATAGTATTTTTTATTTGAACTCGCAACACTTTTCCACAGTACAATACTATTCCCATTTAAATGAGATAACTTGTGGTTATCTACTTTAAATAGTGTGCAAGAACATACTTGGATCAGCGAAAACACATCACTAACATAAACATGTATATCTCTTTAAGTCACATAAACTATATTATTTCCATAACAAATTCAATGTTTAAGCAATAACTTGTACACCAAATAAATGCAACATTTTGCACATAAAGACCCTCATAACCATACCATTTCTAAAAGATAATTCCGATCCAAATTAAAATTAAACAAGGGCTGTTTGTAAAACATGCATACCCATATGGGCTCTCCGTTGTAGTGACAGCCATTGTTTGAATATGTTTTTTTTTCACTGTGACCTTGACCTTTGACCTAGTGACCTGAAAATCAATAGGGGTCATCTGCCAGTCATGATCAATGTACCTATGAAGTTTCATGATCCTAGCCATGAGCGTTCTTGAGTTATCATCCGGAAACCATTTTACTATTTCGGGTCACCGTGAATTAGACCTTTGACCTAGTGACCTGAAAATACATAGGGGTCATCTACGAGTCATGATCAATCTACCTATCAAGTTTCATGATCCTAGGAAAAAGCGTTCTTCAGTTATCATCCGGAAACCATTTTACTATTCCGGGTCACTGTGAACTTGACCTAGTGACCTCAAAATCAATAGGGGTCATCTGCGAGTCATGATCAATGTACCTATGAAGTTTCATGATCCTAGGCATAAGTGATCTTGAGTTATCATCCCGAAACCATTTTACTATTTCGGGTCACCATGACCTTGACCTTTGACCTAGTGACCTGAAACAAAATAGGGGTCATCTGCGAGTCATGATCAATCTACCTATCAAGTTTCATGATCCTAGGCCAAAGCGTTCTTGAGTTATCATCCGGAAACCATTTTACTATTTCGGGTCACCGTAACCTTGACCTTTGACCTAGTGACCTGAAAATCAATATGGGTCATCTGCGAGTCATTATCAATGTACCTATGAAGTTTCATGATCCTAGGCATAAGCGTTCTTGAGTTATCATCCGGAAACCATTTTACTATTTCAGGTCACCGTGACCTTGACCTTTGACCTAGTGACCTGAAAATCAATAGGGGTCATCTGCCAGCCATTATTAATCTACCTACGAAGTTTCATGATCCTAGGCATACGCGTTCTTGAGTTATCATCCGGAATCCATTATACTATTTCGGGTCACTGTGACCTTTACCTTTGACCTAGTGACCTGTAAATCAAAAGGGGTCATCTGCGAGTCATGATCAATCTACCTATCAAGTGTCATGATCCTAGGCATAAGAGTTCTTTAGTTATCATCCGGAAACCATTTTACTATTTCGGGTCACTGTGACCTTGACCTTTGACCTACATGTAGTGACCTGAAAATCAATAGAGGTCAACTGCAAGTCATGATCAATCTACCTATCAAGTTTCATGATCCTAGGCCAAAGCGTTCTTGAGTTATCATCCGGAAACCATTTAACTATTTCGGGTCACCGTGACCTTGATCTTTGACCTAGTGACTGCAAAATCAATAGGGGTCATCTGTGAGTCATGATCAATGTACCTATGAAGTTTCATGATCCTAGCCCCAAGCGTTCTTGAGTTATCATCCGGAAACCATCTGGTGGACAGACCAACCGACAGACTGACCGACCGACATGTGCAAAGCAATATACCCCCTCTTCTTCGAAGGGGGTCATAAAAAGATAGTTCATGCATATCGAATGCATGACATATCTTGCGTGGAGTTCTGTCTTACATTGTTTAACATACATCTTTTCACAGCTACTCTGCAGTTAAATGTTTTCTGCCATCTTTCAAGATGTCAACATTAAGTTTCTAAACCTTCAAGCAAACAATGTTTTTCCTACCGCACATTCAAAGAAATATTCACAAATAAAGTCATGGGAATTTAAGTGCCCACATAGAAAATCAATAAATGGTGTTGATTTATTTAGAGAGCATAGCATTGCACAACCGAAATATTTAGTATACTTTAACCTCTACAGACTAAACACTGGTTAGTAATGATAGATATAACAACTTGAGTTGTGTATTGTGCTTTGTCTAAACCATACACTGCATGTAGGCGAGAATATAAACTCTTCAATTTAATTAGCTAGACAATGCAAATGTATGAAACTTAATTTAACAGATAACCTGGTCATAGTTTAGATAAACATTTTTACATTATTAAAATACTATTTACAGTTATTTAACTCTAAGGACTATGAAGACATAAGTCAGACATATGCACACACAACAATGCAATAAATAAGAGAGTCTTTAATCAATATGAGGTACACAATCAATTAATATAAAGCATTTAATAAGTTTCTTTAAAGTATATATAAACCGTATATTTACGAATGCAAAATGTTCATTTGGAATTGATGAAAATATTTACACATTATTGATAAATTGCATCTCAAAGTATCAATTAAGTTCAATACAAATATGCTTGTATGGAAACAATTGTTTGATATGCATTCAAATTAACGCAAAATGTAATTTTATGTTCTATGTATCAATATGATTTATTTGAAACAATTCACACAATAAACAAACATCAAGCTATTTTCAGCTGTTAAGCAACAGAACAACAATGTTTCATGCATTCAATTACAGTTCATTATAAACAATCACATGCTTAAGGAAATATGGTCTGATGATCGAGTGAAACAAACTGTTACACAACTAGTAAACTGCCGCTATCATCAGCCATAAGTCAATTATTATCATGTATAATATAAATACAAGTACAATATGATTGCTACAATATACACATGTCTTTAACAGACATTTTGAGCAGAACATTTCCTTTATCGCAATTGCAAAACTGTAAGCATTGTATGGAAAACTAAATTTTATGATTTCAAATAAATGCCATTATATTTTTATTGCACATGTTTTTTAACAATGAGTATCATATTTTACCATAACTATTAATTAATTGCACAGACGTATATTAGTTTAGTAAGTATTCCACAAAACCCCAATACAAACTGATGGCTGAGTATTAAGTGTGTCATATTTTTAATAGCTGTATGAATGCACTTGTTATGTTGAGAGATGAACAAAATCATTATCTAACAAGGGATAAAACTTTTTTCAAGCAAAAACATCCCTCTATCTTGCGTACAAATATTCATCACTCTTGCTTGATTTGCAATTGACTGATTTCCAAGTTGAATATATTAATTTTTCTTAAGATAATGCAAAATAAAGTTAAACCAATCTTTCTATAGTTGCTTGACTTTATTTAGTGAAAGGCATTACATATACTAGTAACAAGATGTTCCTATTGTCTAAAGCATATTTGCCTCTTCAGAATGTGTTGTTCTGTATCATTAAGAAAGTTTTAAATGAGCATCTCCACAAGCAATGTTTTTTTTATTATCTGGCACCTAAAAGATGTACGTGATGAAAATTGTTAGAACAAATAAATGTTAACAGCGAAAATCAAAATGGCAACAATAAACGCATGATTAACATTGCAAATACAATAATTTCGCAATCGCTCTATATACAAGTGACAAATGTACTGACCGATATATAGTGATCACGAATTATTGGTAAAGTTAATCTGGTCGTCTAAATGCCTATACACAAACATATAAAGCATAATAAACTTTACAAAAACAAAAAAATAATTATCATAACTTTGGCCATTATTTCTACACCTCATATTTTCGTTTTTAAATATTAAGTTTCAAAACAAATAAAGCATTTTAAGCGACACAAAAGTCATTCTTAAATCATATTCATGCAAATTAATAAATAACTGGTCGTAAATACAGAATAGACAATTTAAGGAAGATTAAATGATTTTGTCTAAAATTAATCAATATTTTTAAGAAATAGTAAGACAATAAAAAATATTCTTGATAAAAACCTGACACCAATGGGCACACTTAAGAGTATCAAAGCCATAGCATCAACATTCTCCATCTGGCTAAACAATTCTTGTAACTACCACCACTATATAACAGGTTAAGCCACAAAAAACTGAAGCATGTCTCATTACATGAAAATAATACATTTCTTTAAATTTTGTCAAAGTTACCAGCATCATTTAAACAGCTTTGACAAATGTTAAAATCAACATTCATAGACATATATTTACTTACATTATATTTTCCTTAACATTTCCAAAATAAAATGTCATAATACAGACACAGTAATTGGATAGACTTGTAAATTTTGCGCTTAAAATACTATTTTACATTATTTCTTTGATCAAGTAATCTTAATCTTATTATATTTAAATATAGTTATTTAAAGCCTTCAACATAAAATGACTGACAGCATCATAGTTCCAATAAAACATAAACTATTGTTTTTCTTTGAACACAACTTGGATGGTCACATAAAAACATTGCTGGCCACAAGACTTTCTGGCTTTCCATTTTTTGTTGTGATTTGTCATTATGCGATTTCTGTCTGAATCAAGTCACTAATTTTCCAATTTCAAAGATGAGACATGTTCACACCAGACATGGGGTATGTAGAGACCTTCAATTGTACATGTTCACACCAGACATGGGGTATGTAGAGACCTTCAATTGTACATGTTCACACCAGACATGGGGTATGTAGAGACCTTCAATTGTACATGTTCACACCAGACATGGGGTATGTAGAGACCTTCAATTGTACGTGTTTACATCAGACATGGGGTATGTAGAGACCTTCAATTGTACGTGTTTACATCAGACATGGGGTATGTAGATACCTTCAATTGTACGTGTTTACATCAGACATGGGGTATGTAGAGACCTTCAATTGTACATGTTCACACCAGACATGGGGTATGTAGAGACCTTTAATTGTACGTGTTTACATCAGACATTGGGTATGTAGAGACCTTCAATTGTACGTGTTTACATCAGACATGGGGTATGTAGAGACCTTCAATTGTACGTGTTTACATCAGACATGGGGTATGTAGAGACCTTCAATTGTACGTGTTTACATCAGACATTGGGTATGTAGAGACTTTCAATTGTACATGTTCACACCAGACATGGAGTATGCAGAGACTTTCAATTGTACATGTTCACATCAGACATGGGGTATGTAGAGACCTTCAATTGTACATGTTCACATCATACATTGGGTATGTAGAGACTTTCATTTGAACATGTTCACATCAGACATGGGGTATGTAGAGACTTTCATTTGTACATGTTCACACCAGACATGGAGTATGCAGAAACTAGCACATCTTAAACAGCATTTATATCTCTGAGCTTCTTCGGTATGACTGGGGTTAATATGATAACAACTGTAGCAACAGGCTGTCCTTCTGATTTGCCGGTTTGATTTCGTCAATGGACGTCTGAAATAAAGAAAGATTCATAACAGTAAATGTCAGTTTTTCATTTTATGTGTGTAACCCATGATAAACAAGAACAATAATAGCACTTTTATACATTGAGTTACATTAAAAATTAATTATAACCACTTTACTATCAACTAACTTTAAGTTTCTCCATCAATCAGGAAATATGGGATGATATTCCATAAACATACATTTTTCCTTTGGAAAAATATTTCCTTATCATTGACAACAATTTAGAAAGGGCCAACTAGCCAATAGAAAATAAAACATGTTGAAAAAGAGTTTTTCTGAGATGTCTGCTGTGAAGTAGGCAAAAAGTCACCGATGCAACCACATTTTACTTTTGACTGAAAACTTTACTACTATGAAAGAACAAGAGCGTGGCATCACGGGTGCCACGCTCGGCTGCGAAAGCTTGTCAGAAAATATTATTTTTTGTTTAGAGATCACAGTGACCTTGACCTTTGACCTAGTGACCCAACAAGAGATGTGTTCGTCAGAAACAATGCCCTCTACTGCGCCGCATTGAAATTAAATTTCTATTTATCATTTGGCAGGAATAGAAATCATCTCCCTTTAAAGCTTATTACTTCCCTTGGATTTTGTCCAATCCAACCGGGGGGGGGGGGGGGGGTCTGTAGACAGTCAAAAATGACCAAGTCAGACAACACTGACAACCTAGGCCTGTGGTTTATCAAAGAAATCATAGCCAGAGTTCATCATGTATCTATGGACATAAGTCCATGGTATTTAATGAAAACTAGCATTTAAAAATTAGAACAGGTAAGAAATGATAATTATATCATTTAAAATGAGAGAAGTGTTCGTCAGAAACACAATGCCCCCTATTGCGCCGCTTTGAAATAATAAAATTGCTATTTATCATTTGGCAGGTATAGAAATCATCTCCCTTTCAAGCTTATTACTTCCCTTGAATTTTGTCCAATCCAACCGGGGGGGGGGGGGTGTCACAGTCAATTATGACCATGTCAGACATCACTGACAACCAAGGCCTGTGGTTTAAAAGAGATCATAGCCAGATTTGATTATGTATCTATGGACATAAGTCCACAGATATGTAATAAACATGAAAGAAATGATTATTATATAATTTAAAAAAACTTTGACAAATCAATCATTTGAGTTATAAATAATCAAAATAATAAATCTGTCCAGTAACTGTGAAAAGAACTTCAATTCTTGGTAAGGAAATATATAATATGACATTTATAATTAAATAAATTTCTTCCCTTGAAAATAATTGTCTCAAACAAATCTCTATTTTTAGTAGCAAATAATTAAAAGCCACTACCGTGACTGTAGATTCACTACTCAAAATGTGCAGATCCATGAGATACACATGCATGCCAAATATATCAAGTTGCTATGTTCAATATTGATTAGGTATCGCCCTTTAAAGCTTATTACTTCCCTTGGATTTGTATTTTTTACCGTAGACCGTAAAGGATGACCTTGACCTTTTACCACAATGTGTTTGTCAGAAACACAATACCGCCTACTGCGCCACTTTAATTTATTTAACAAAAATATATACGTTGGCAGGTCAGATAACTATGTCCATATAAAGCTTATAACTTCCCTTGGATTTGTTTTTTCGACCCTAGACCTTGAAGGATGATGTTCACCTTGAAATTTTACCACTCAAATGTGCAGCTTCATGACATACACATGCATGCCAAATATCAAGTTTATATCTTCAATATTTAAAAAGTTAAGGCCAATGTTAAGGTTTTAGCACGACGCTTACGCCGGACGACGAGCTGTCTATGAAAATAGCTAGGGTTTTCTCAGAAAACAGCCGAGCTAAAAATTAACCAAAACTAGAGCTTCGTCACAGACGTGACTAATACTCTACCTGCTGCATTGACACTGAATATTTTGCATGTTGCCTTCACAAAAAAACAGCGGACACCATCCTTAATGTTTAAAACGCACTAAGTGACCCCGTGACCTAGTTTTTGACCCGGCAAGGCACATGTTCAAACTTTACCTACACATCATCTAGATACAAATTCTAACCAAGTTTGGTGAAGCTCTGATGAAAACTTCTTGAATAAGAGAGCGGACACAATACTTAATGTTTAAAACGCACTTAGTGATCCAGTGACCTAGTTTTTGACCCGGCATGATCCATATTCGAACTTGATCTAGAAAATCGGATGAAAACAATTTGAATTAGAGAGTGGACACTTAATACAAACCGACCGACTGACAAGCTCACTCCTATATACACCCCTAAACTTTGTTTGTAGGGTATAATAAACAAGAAGGAAAGTTCACATGATTGTAAATATGTCTGATTTTATCAAACAAGAAGCAATACTTTTCTAGGTCACACATGACAAAACAAGATGTGTTTGTGAAACACAATGTCCCCCTATATGATGTTTGACCTTGAAGGATGACCTTGACCCCTATATGATGTTTGACCTTGAAGGATGACCTTGACCCTTCACCACTCAAAATGTGCAGCTCCATGAGATACACATGCATTTCAAATATAAAATTGCTAGCTTCAATATTGCAGAAGTGACATTTCATGAGCAATTTTGACCCATATATTTGACCTTAAAGGATGACCTTGACCTTGACCTTTCACCACTTAAAATGTGCAGCTCCATGAGATACACATGCATGCCAAATATCAAGTTGCTATCTTCAAAATTGCAAAAGTATTCATAAAATAAGCGATTTGGGCCACATATATTTGACCTCTGACCTTGAAGGATGACCTTGACCTTTCACCACTCAAAATGTGCAGCTTCATGAGATACACATGCATGCCAAATATCAAGTTGCTATCTTCAATATTGCAAAAGTACTCATAAAATGAGCGATTTTTTCCACATATATTTGACATCTGACCTTGAAGGATGACCTTGACATTGACCTTGACCTTTCACCACTCAAAATGTGCAGCTCCATGAGATACACATGCATGCCAAATATCAAGTTGCTATCTTGAATATTGAAATACTGCAAAAGTGTACATTAAATGAGCGATTTTGACCCATATATTTGACCTTTGACCTTGAAGGATGACCTTGACCTTTTACCACTCAAAAGTTGCAGCTCCATGAGATACATATGCATGCCAAATATAAAGTTGCTATCTTCAATATTGCAAAAGTTATTGCAAATGTTAAAGTTGGCGCAAACCAACCAACCAACCAACCAACCAACAGACCAACAGACCAACCAACAGACAGGGCAAAAACAATATGTCCCCCATAACTATAGTGGGGGACATAAAAAAAACACAGCTGGATTGAAAGATGTATGGACACAAAAGGGTAAATCTACATGCACACACCAATCTCTGAAAGTGAGGCCACGAAAAAGCATGCATATGACACGAAAACTCACCCAAGGTTTGCTATGCATGATGTTCATAGACTGAGGGTTGTGAAGCATGGGGATCTCAGAATCTGGAGACGATGACTGCCGCTGGTTCACTTGCTGTGACTGCAAATGCTCCTGAGATATACTCATTGCTCTGCTACCCAGGTTTTCTGGAATAAAAGTAAATCGTGCGTCAAACAAATTAAAGACAATACTAGGGTTTTCAAGGACAAACAAAACTAATTTAAACCCAACAAAACACTTGTCAGTGTTTCGACCTTTCATATCGACAATGCAATGTCAAAAGATTTAACTAGAGCCTACATTGTGCCCACGATGTTCTAGAGTTGTAAAGCGACTTGAAAATGTAAACGCATTCAATGCAATGAAGCTAAAATAATTAGAGAGGAAACATAAGTTCATTTTGATTTATCACCAAACTTTTTTTTAAAGAATGTTTCAATAAAAACAAGAGCTCCGCAGTTCGAGACAGATGCCTCCCAAAACAGAGCTTTGACTCCCATCACTCAATCCTTTCATGACATATCGAATGAATACCAATTTAACACCTAATGTCTCAGTGACCTTGACCTTTGAACTAGTGACCCAAATTTCAATAGACATCCTCTACTGTCCAAGACCGATGCACATATTCATTATCAAGCCAATTGGTCAATTTTTTGACAAGTTATTAATCGGACACGATTTTCCCACTTATAATTGCGACAGTGACCTTGACCATTAACCTAGTGACCCCAATTTCAATAGGGGTCATCTACCGTCCATGGCCAATGCACATGTGAAGTATCAAGCCAATAGGTCAATTTGTTGACGAGTTATTGATCAGAAAGGATTTTCACACGTATTGTGACTGTGACCTTTGACCTAGCGACCCCATTTTCAATAGAGGCCATCTACTGTCCAAGGCAAATGCATATATGAAGTAACAAGCCAATCGGTCAATTTGTTGACAAGTTATTGATCTGACATGATTTTCATAATTATTGTGACAGTGACCTTTACCTTTGAAGTAGTGACCCCAATTTCAATAGAGGTCATCTACTGTCCAAGACCAATGCACATGTGAAGTATGAAGCCAATAGATCAATTTGTTGATGAGTTAGTTATAGGAAATCAACTGGTCTACCAACACACCCAACGACAGACTGGCAAACATCCTGCAAAATAATATACCCCCTTTTCTTTGAAGTGGGGCATAAAATACACAAGGCGGGTTAACAAGAAAGGGTTTAAATATACTTGTTCTAGAAAAAGTGTTATTCATAAATGAAGATTTAACAAATGCAACACTTTTTTATGTTCAGTACAAAAACAGAAACTAACGTGAGGACAGTTTAAAAGTCATTTGCATGTGTTTTATTTTGAAATCACTTGAATTTACAGGGTTTACATTTACACACTGTTATTTTTTAAGGTAAAAAATAACATTAAATACATTGATATAGCGACTCATCTGAGAATAAGCCAAAGACAAGTGCAATTATGACAGCTTGTTTATTGCAATAGACATGTGCACTGTGTGTTAGGTCGGTACTGGATTAGTCTCTTTATAGGCAGGGCTCTGCTTCTAATAGCGGTCTGATGCAAAGTCGGATACACACTCTTTTTAATTGCATCCTTACAAACTGACAAAAAGTATGCAGTCTTCGAATTAGCTTTGAAAAGTTACATGCCAGTCGGGCCAGTTACTTAAGAATTTGTACATGCCCAACATATTTTTTACATGCCCAAACTTTTTTAACCAAAATTATAACAAATCACAACATTTTAACACTAACATGCTACACATAGTAAAGCAGTACATTTGTTTCAATAGTAGTGAATACAATTACATCTAATCAGTCACTAGAATTAAGACGGTCGATCGTTACACCAGTGCTCTTGAAAAGAGCGTTCTCTGGTGTCCTCGTACCATTTCTTGACTTCTTTTTTCTCTAAATCATTGTCAATTTTCTATTTTGGAAGTGCTTTATTGGGCTTAGCCCCATCAACATACCTAAGATACTGCATAGCCTCTATGTCGACAATGACATTTGTTTACATTGACAAAAACGGAAGCGTATTACTTGATTGAAATGATCGATTCAAAAAGCATCTTCTAGATCACTCTGGATCAGCAGACGATTTATTTCATAAATATCTTACGGAGGAATCCGAGATAGCCGATGTATCACGATTGCTTCTCGATTAATGTCTAGAGAAACCGTCAATAAGAACCAAATGTGACCGAACTGCATCGGTCAAAAACAATAACGATGACGTGTGCAAGCAGGTGCATGTTGTTAAACCAATCAAATTTCATTGTTTTACAACTTACGGCAAGGTGTTTGTTCGCAAAATTGAAAAATAGATCTGCAAATATCAAGAACCGCTTACAATTTTTTTTATAAACTGTCAATTGGCTTCAATAATTTACATGCCCGGCGGGCCACAAACGTGAATTTTTGTATGTGCCCGGCAGTAATTTTACTCGCCACGGGCGATCCGGCGTGTGCTAATTTCGATGACTGAGTATGGTGGAAAAAAAGTGTCAGATTGTGTGCACTGTTGTAGATTAATTTAATATTTTAAATTGATTTATGACAAACGTAATGTCCTATTGATATTCGACACACATTTGCATTTTTTAGAAACAAACAATTTACTGGCTGGCTGATGTTGAACAAAAAAATTGTAATAATTGTTTCATATTTTTACTTCAGTGAATAATATCAAATCTATATTTAAACTATATAAATATATATAATTACCTAACTAAATCATATAATAATTAGGTTTAAAATAAACCCATACAAGCAGGTAAGTCGCTGGAAATTCTCGTATTGTGTCTTGGCTTCCTCTGCTGGCGTGAGTCATTTCGTCCCTGCAGTCTTGGATGTCACGTTGTGAAGTCATCTTCTTTACTGAAAATTATATAAAATATTTTAAGGGAAATGTTTAAAGATATATTCCTGTTCTGTAGTCAATTTGATTACAGTAAAACAATGGAGCAATATTTTAAAGTATTTTTCTTTCTGTAGAATTTCCGTTTACTGTCAGTGATTGAGCAATATTTAAATGAACATGTTTCTGTTGATGCCCTTTTTTAGTCATTTTGACAAATGTGTATGTGTATTTCTTTTGACCTTGAAGTCAAGGATAACCCATGAAAGTGCAAACATTTATTTCCAATGGGGTCCTTTGTTTTTGCTGAATAGACAGCAAGCAGAAGAGACAGTATTGAGATACAAGGAATCCGGGTGCGATACCCTAGCTCTTTGCGAATAGATCCCTTGGTTCTTTTACGTGCTCAGTGCATAGAACCGATACACGCAAGAATCACCTGGGTTTCATACCAGTACATCTCTAGTGGGAAACACTTGAAGCACTTCTGAAATTTCCAGTGCCCCGGCCAGGAATTGAAACGGGGACCTCTGGATTGGTAGACCAGTGTGTTACCACTTGACTACCGCACCACCCGTATAAAAATACAAAATTGTAAAAAAATACAAATTTTAAGGTAAATGTTAATACATTAACGTAGTGATGCCCTGTTCTGCAGTCATTTTGTTTACAAATACAGATGGAACAATATAATATAACTTGGTCATCGAGTTATCCATATCATTTTTCAAACATTATTAAACCACAACAACATAGTTTATGGAATAACCTAAAGTAATAAATATACAAAATTAAGAAAGAAAATTATAAAAACTGCCTTCTTTTGGGTTTTTAACTGAGATTATTACTATTATTTTGTATTAAAAGCAGTAAAAGCAATTCGCAATACCATACTGCAAATATTGGTATTCTTTGTAGTTATATGTTTGTATGTTTTTTTTATATATGTATATGTAGCCACTTTAAATGTGCTTTAGTTATGTCAGTCTGGTCAATCAAACTACTCATGAAATCTGTGAGCAAGTACCTTTAAAACCATACACTTTTTTACTGCAGTGACTATCTAAGCCCATGTGACCTTGAACCTGACCATTAGGTGAGTCCAAGGGCAAGGTCACAGTCCCGTTGGAGGTTTTCATCGCAAGGCACTGGATGGTTTTGGGAGACCCTCAACCTGGTAAGTAAAAGAGAGGGAAAGTGATTAAATCAAACAATAAATCAAAGCATAGTCAATTTATCAATATGTTACAAGGGCTGTTTGTAAAACATGCATGCCCCCCATATGGGCTGTCCGTTGTAGTGGCAGCCATTGTGTGAATACGATTTTTGTCACTGTGACCTTGACCTTTGACCTAGTGACCTGAAAATCAATAGGGGTCATCTGCGGGTCACGATCAATGTACCTATGAAGTGTCATGATCCTAGGCAAAAGCGTTCTTGAGTTATCATCCGAAATCATTTTACTATTTCGGGTCACCGTGACCTTGACCTTTGACCTTGTGACCTCAAAATCAATAGGGGTTAATCTGCAAGTCATGATCAATCTACCTATGAAGTTTCATGATCCTAGGCGAAAGCGTTCTTGAGTTATCATCCGAAAACCATTTTACTATTTCGGGTCACCGTGACCTTGACCTTCAACCTATTGACCTCAAAATCAATAGGGGTCATCTGCGAATCATGATCAATCTACCCATGAAGTTTCATGATGCTAGGCATATGTGTTCTTGAGTTATCATCCGGAAACCATTTTACTATTTCTGGTCACCGTGACCTTGACCTTTGACCTAGTGACCTCAAAATCAATAGGGGTCATCTGCGAGTCATGATCAATGTACCTATGAAGTTTCATGATCCTAGGCCCAAGCGTTCTTGAGTTATCGTCTGACAACCACCTGGTGGACGGACCGACCGACAGACATGAGCAAAGCAATATACCCCCTCTTCTTCGAAGGGGGGCATAAAAATATGTTTGGAAACAAATTTTTGATAATGAATGAACATTTTAAAGAAAATGATCCTTTAATTTGTGCATGAATACTTGTATAAGCTACCGTTCATATGCGTGAGTGTTGTTGATGAATTGTGTCATATACAATTATGATCATAAAAAGGAATCAGCAAATATCTTCTACAACTCCATTTGTTTTATTAAAACAATCCATGTTGAGTGGACAACACACCGTGGCAAAAAGGTAGCTCAAACGTGGAAGACAAATCGCTGCTTTGCGGACGTGGCTTGGTTGATAGAATACTGCTAGACACTGACCAAAATCCGTCAAAAGACAAATATATTCTGGAATATTTGTCATATTGCAAAATGATTGAAGGAATGTTCCTTCATCAAACATTATTGATTACAAGTGATGCAAATGCTTTATGCTTTCTATTTTATTAACAAAAATATTCACACAACTGTGGGCACAATGCCAGTTAATAACCTTGAAAAGAATATAAGTTACACAGCCTCTGAATTCCCATGTGTGGTGAGCTACAAAGATATTAATTTGAACTTGTGCAAAAGTTACTTGGCCAATGATAAGTAAGGGCTTTGTCACAAGATGACCATCTACCAATCAAACCCAGACTTCATGGGGTTTACACAACTGAAGTATCATTTCCCTTGAGAAATGTAGATGTGGTTTGATAAAATTGTTTTACATAATATGCAGACAAAACGCCCATCTGACTAACCAACTAACAGAAAATTGACTTAAATACATCCTTTCTAAGACTTGGTTTGTGGGTTTTAATAAAATTATCATGCATTACCATCCCCAACTTGAAGGTCATGTTATCCACTGTTGCTGTGAGATTATGATGTTCATAGAGCATTGAGAGCATAGGTGCATCATGAACCTGACCCCCACGGCTGAGGCTGCTGCTGGAGCCCAGACGGTTTGACATTCGGCCTGGAATCCTGTTTCTCTGATGCATTCACAATGTGTATTAGCTTGGCCAGATTTTCAGGGAAGGGTGCTTTGTAAATTGACAGTTTTTCCTGTAAAATAAAATAGAAACAACGTGAAACAGTTGCATCAGCACGAGATTATCCTATTCATCTCAACAAGGTCATTTTAAGTAGGCAAGTCACCATTTGACATGAAGTTAGACACAGGGCATAAACTCTACATAGCATTGCACAGTTTTGCAATGTGAGCAGTACACCGAAAGATATGTAAATTGTCAAGAAAATTACGCCAAGTGCATAAATTATTATGGTATTTATGCTTAGACAGGGCTCATTTTTTCACTCAGTTCATAATCCAAATAAATGAACAACGAGATTGCCAACAACATACGCCTGTTTAGAAAACTGTGTTACAGTGATTGTGAGTGCAATGGCAGACAAGTTTAATTTGGTCAATTGTGTTCATTAAACAAAAACATATGTTGAAAGTGCTAAAGTTGATCTGGCTGCTAACAAAACTTGGACGAGAGATTATGATAAAAAATATTATCAACAATTATCATGATGATCCAATGTTTTGAAATATAGAGCAGATAGAATGTTAAAGGCAAACCACTAAAAGACGCCACATTTTTACCCATAGTAAATAATTTTAAATTACTATTAAACCCTTATAATTACAACACAAAGACTTTTAGTTAGACTTTTAAATATCAAAATTGTCTAACTCGCTATTATATCTGATTTCATTTTTGTTTAAAGGCATCATTTAATGTGTCATTTTGCCATAGACAAATGAAAAGAAACAGTCATTATGGAAGTTAAAAAGTCAACCACCCGCCTCCCAAACATAACCTACGCTGCTCAGGTTCCGGTAAATGCCAACGGTAACGTTATATTTACTGTGTAAAGGTTGGCACAAAATAATGATGTAATTTTGCAACAAGGGAATGGAACAATAAAATGGTAATACAAATAAATGAGTTTATAATTTGTAGATGCATTTGGTTCATCGAGCTATGACAATGTCACATGGACAGAATCATAATGCCACATGTATATGAATATTCACAAAATTGAGCCTCACTCCGTGAAAATGGGGTTAAATGTAAAGAGGATATTTGTTGGATTCGATGGAATATCGATTTTATTTCACGAGTGATCATATAAAATAATATTTTCACAAGTGGTGCAGCCAGGCTGCGGGAGTGAAAATATGCATTTTTTATGATCACGAGTGAATTAAAATATATATTCCATCAAATCCAACACATTTTCTTTTTATTTAATGCTTTTTTCACCGCTTATTAATATTGTAAAAGAGATAAACTTGATAATTTCGCTGAACTTATGACGTCATTTAGTCGAAAAAATGACGTCATTTCACTGTAAAACTATCATTATTTTTCACTGTTTAAAACAGTGAAATACCAGTTTTATTTCACTGATATTTCTCTTTAAACCACCGGAAAGCATAAATTAAATGTATGTAGAGTATTGTCTCAAGTTAGCCTGTGCAGTTCTCACAGGCTAATCACTGACGACAATCCGCCTTAGCTAGATTTTTGCCAAAAAGACTTCCTTTATACAAACAAATACCATTACAGCTACAAGTGTTAACCCAGATTAGCCTGCGTGGACGACACTTTAAGCACATGTTCAAGCCTCAATTGTTATTATCCGCTCAAATATTAAAAAAAACATTCACCAAAGGTGAATCTCCAATTTAATTTTCTCAAGTCTCATACATTTGAAAGCCTTCGTCAATCGAACTGTTGATTGCTGAATTTTAAGTGTTGTTGTTGCTAGTGCTCCTGATGTTCCAATTAAGGCTGAAGCAGCAATTTCATGTCAACTCTTTCTCTCTTTCACACTTCAACTTCAGCTTTTGTTGTTGCACAAGAGACTGAGGACCTTTGAACATAGAATGAGTAGAAAACATACATTTTGTTTTTAAATAAAACACCATAAGTATTTTAAGTACACTGAGCAACACAACACACAGCATATTTCTTTAATGCAAAAATTATCTTTAAAAACATCAATAAGTTCCTTAATTGAAAGCAATCCAATATATCCTTCTTGCTTATTGAAACAAGAGGGTCAGGATGACCCTGAAGACTTACGTTAGTTCAACTTAAACTTTGGTAGAAGACTTGAAGTTTCGAAAATGGCCTTGATATTGTAAAGATAAACATTCTGACCCAGTTTGAACATGATTGAGTCAATACATATGGCTTCTAGAGTGGTTTATGATTTAACTTTTTTACCTTGTTAATGGAAAGATGTGACTAGATTTCAAACTTGGTCTAGACAAAATACAAAAATCATTCAAATGAAGTTTTATGAAGATTGCGTGTCAATAAAGTTATCTAGAGTGGTAACAAGATATTAAGAACATTTGAACTAGTGACCTAGTTTTTGAATGCACATGATGTGAATCCAATGTCAAGCATTCAAGATTATCATTATGACCACGTTTCACCAAGAATGAGTTATTAATGTGAGTTCTAAAGTGAAAAGAAGGTTTTTATATATTGTACCTGGTGACCTAGTTTTTGGATGAATGTTACATTGAAAGAAACTTAGCCTAAAAAATTAAAAGATAAACATTTTGACCAAGTTTCATTAAATGTAGTCTTAAATGTGGCATCTGGAGTGGAGTTCTACAATTTGACTTAGCACATAACCTGAACTCCAAATTGGCATACATATTGTCAATATAAGCATACCCACTAAGTTGTATCAAGATAAAGTCATATATGTTGCCCCTGTGGTGGCATCAATATATACTTCTTGCCAAGTTTCATCAAGATTGGATTAACAAATTAGGCCTCTAGAGTGGTAACGAGCCAAAAGTTGACCACGCAGTACAGCACAATACTTAACCTAGGGTTATCACAATAAATGCTTTATAGAGTAAGTTTAAAACAGATCTAACAAGAGCACCGCCTTGCGGGTGCAGACCGCTCATCTATTTTCTTTTTAAAGGTGAAGGGACTCTCATTTTCAATCACAAAGGAGGGAGGGGTGGAGTGAAGAGGGGTGTATATTGCGGGGTTGTGGACAATTATTACATTATCTTCCAAAAAAGCGAAAAAATAAATAAATAAATAAATAAATCGGGGGGGGGGGGGGGGGGGGGGGGCTGGATTTTTTGGGTGCGATGGTTGGACGGTATTTCAAACATAACCATTTAATAAAAAAAATTGGGGGTGGGGTTATAGTGTGAGGGTGTGGTGGTAATTTGTGAGATGATGTTTAAAAAAAAAAAAAAAAAAAAAAAAAAAAAAAATTTGGGGGGGGGGGGGGGAGGGGGGGAGGGCACAGGGGATGGTTTGGGTGGAGTCTATTGTGGTATGTCAGGTAAGAGTAGTTTCGTCAAAGTATCAATCAAATGTAATCATAAATAAAGAAGTTATGGCAATTTTAGAAAAATTTAATAATTTGACCTTGAGAGTCAAGGTCATTCAAAGGTCAAGGTAAAATTCAACTTGCCAGGTACAGTAACCTCATGATAGCATGAAAGTATTTGAAGTTTGAAAGCAATAGCCTTGATACTTAAGAAGTAAAGTGGATCAAAACACAAAATTTAACCATATATTCAAAGTTACTAAGTCAAAAAAGGGCCATAATTCCGTAACAATGACAACCAGAGTTATGCAACTTGTCCTTTTACTGTACCCTTATGATAGTTTGTGAGTGTTTCAAGTATGAAAGCAATATCTATGATACTTTAGGGGTAAAATGAACCAAAACATAAATCTTAACCAAATTTTCAATTTTGTAAGTATAAAGGGCCCATAATTCCATCCAAATGCCAGTCAGAGTTACATAACTTTGCCTGCACGGTCTCCTTATGATAGTTAATAATTGTTGCAAGTATGCAAGCAATAGCTTTGATACTGTGGGAATAAAGTGGACCTAAACACAAAACTTAATCAAATTTTCAATTTTCTAAGTATAAAAAGGGCACATAATTCTGTCAAAATGCCAGTCAGAGTTACATTACTTTGCCTGCACAGTCCCCTTATGATAGTTAGTAAGTGTTGCAAGTATGAAAGCAATAGCTTTGATACTTAAGGAATAAAATGGACCTAAACACAAAACTTAACCAAAATTTTCAATTTTCTAAGTATAAAAAGGGCACATAATTCTGTCAAAATGCACGCCAGAGTTATCTAACTTTGCCTGCCCAGTCCCCGCATGATAGTTAGTAAGTGTACCAAGTTTGAATGCAATAGCATTGATACTTACTGAGAAAAGTGGACCTAAACGCAAAACTTAACCAAAATTTTCAATTTTCTAAGTATAAAAGGGCACATAATTCTGTCAAAATGCAAGCCAGAGTTATCTAACTTTGCCTGCCCAGTCCCCGCATGATAGTTAGTAAGTGTACCAAGTTTGTATGCAATAGCATTGATAGTTTCTGAGAAAAGTGGACCTAAATGCAAAACTTAACCGGACGCCGACGCCAACGCCGACGCCAAGGTGATGACAATAGCTCATAATTTTTTTTCAAAAAATAGATGAGCTGAAAATGTGTTCATATGTATCACATATCACTAACAAGTTTTCTGGGGTCTATAGCAATTGGGGAAATCAATTCCTGATGTAGTCGATACAAAGCTTCTTATACTACTACTATCACTTGCATATAATAACAATTTCAATCACATTATTGGCTATTAAAGTTGCTATTCAGATCCCCAAAAGTATAAAACCCATTGTACAAAAAACATTGACCCCTTTTTATAGAAATGACTGTTTCATTATGATCATTACATTTGATATGGAACATGATTTTGCAAAGAGTTAAAGAGTAAGTTTTGATTGGTACCTACAAATAATTTGCATATTATTGCCATTTTTTAAATAAAGCTTTTGTTGGTCAATATAAACCATAATTTGAGTGTTAAGTGTGAAACTCTTGTATTGTATTGAAGATGCCTTAGTTTCACGTTTAACCCTCAAATTGAAATAAGATAGTCTGGTCAATTAATTGAAGTGCAGAAAACCCAGTTAGCATTTGGGTTTTACCAATTTGTTAAACTTGATTGCAACAAAAGTCTTAAGTTTATAAAAGCCGCATTTAGGGAAAATTTGGCTTAATGCATGTGCAGTCGGCGCAGGCTAATCAGGGACAAATTTTTTAACAAGACAGGATTTTCATAAAGAAGAGACTACCTGAAACAAAAAAAGCAAAAAAGTGTAAAAAGTGGATAATGTCGTCCCGTATTAGCCTGTGCGGAATGCACAGGCTAATCTAGGGTGAGGCTTAAAGCAGCACATGCATTAAGAAAAGTTTTCCATGAACGAGGCATTTTAAGACGGGAACTCGTGCTAGGTGATCAGCAGTGATTCCTTTTCCAATGATAAGGGGACTTACCTCAGTTTTTAATTTTGATGTTGTTCGGCCACATTCCAAATGTAACAAAGTATACATTTTTCTAAAATGACTGAATAAAATTAACAAGTGAAGGTTTCTAAAGCAAGGAAAAAATATATGCCATTTCCAATTTATTTTCCTATTCAGCTCTACAAGTTGTTCCATAGAAAATGTAATATTTAACACACATTTATCTTCAATATTAAAGTATTTGTTACCAAAAACTACCACAACACCAATTTCTCAATTTTTATTTAAGCCAAGTAAATTTGTTGAATTGATATCCCCTGCCAAATAAATTTTGTTTATGAATGGGTGTAGAACTAAAATAACAGGTAAAAGTGAAGGGTTGTGCCTTTTGTTAATTTTTTTTAACTCATTTGTACCTGTGATGGGTTTGCAGACAATAAAATGCAGATAGTATATTTTTCATGAATCAATTAACTATGGACAGTTATTACAGAATACATTAATGCATAGTAAAAGAATGACTAAATAATGAATAATTCATTAAATTTGTGACCTTTAACCTTGACCTTGACCCCTAGGATTATGGGTGTTGAATGTGAAGCACCCTCAGATGATTGATAACAAATATGGCAAAATGCATGGCTCTGGCTCATGTGTTAATGGAGATAAAGCTCTATGCTTATATTAAAAAGCATTTTTTTCAAGATACAAAGGGCCATGACCTTAGCCCCTAGGATTATGGGTGTTGAATATGAATCACCCTCAGATGATTGATAACAAACATGGCAAAATGCATGGCTCTGGCTCATGTGTTAATGGAGATAAAGCTCTAAGCTTATATTAAAAAGATTTTTTTTCAAGGTACACAGGAACTTATCTCCGTTATTAACAGATGGTGTACAATGCCATTTGACGTGCATCGTCCTCTTATCCATATATATACTCATACCAAATTTCAACGAATCAAATCCGCCAAAGCATTTCCAAGATATGGCCCCGGACACAAAAGTGCCGGATGGATGGAAAGACGGACGGACAACGCCAAAACAATATCCCTCCTCCTATGGCGGGGAATAATAAAAAGACAGTTTTTTTTCGAATACAAAAGGCCCAGCCCCATTCCAAAAGAGATGAAACAAACTATTACTGGGACTTACCTGTTGAGATGTAGTGCCTGTGTATTAATGGGACTTACCTGTTGAGAGGTAGTGCCTGTGTATAACTGGGACTTACATGTTGAAAGGTAGTGCCTATGTATTATTGGGACTTACCTGTTGAGAGGTAGTGCCTGTGTATTACTGGGACTTACCTGTTGAGATGCAGTGGCTGTGGTGCAGTTGAGGAACATCATTTGCTGGGCCAAACTTGTGATGATAAGGACCCTATGAACAGATAGAAATATCTTAACAAATCCCAGAAATGTATTCAATGCATTCAGAAATGGCATCAGTTACATGGACCAAATATAAACCCACGTGACTTTGCTGTTTAACACAACGTTTTTATGACGGTTTTACCAGGATCAGTCAATGACCACTAGGACCAAGTTTATTAATAAAATAAACTATGTAGGGGACCTTTTGATGATGTTCCATACCAAATATGAAACATCTGGGCTTTGAAGTTTCAAACAAAGATTTTGGCTGTTCCTATATATGTATATGTAAAACTGGGAAATCCCAGAGCTTAGCCAGTATTGACCTTTGAGACATAATTTGGTAACAATTTTAGCAAACTAAATATTAAACCTCTTGGCTATGCAGTTTCAAAAAAGAAGAAAAAAATGAACACCCAAGGAACATTTCTGGGAGATTTCATTTAATTCTCTCCAGTACTTTAGGAGGCAATGTCCCTTGACAAAAAGTTGACAGACGTACACATACACATCGCAAAAGAATGGACAACATATACCATGGTATCAAAATGCATCCAAAGTTTCAGGCCTCAAGTAGCAGAAAAAAAGACAAAATCCGTACTTTACCAAAAATTATTTGAATGACTGTGAAACTCTTTGTATTACAATCTACCTCGTAGATGAGGTTATATCTGCCCCTGAGAAGGGAAGTTTGGAGCCCCATGGTTAGGCTGGATGTACCCTTGGGGTGGGACTCGTTCAGCTTTGCCCCAAATTCCTGGCCCAAGAGCTCACGGCCTATACCAAGGATTTGTCCCCGGGCGTCCAGGCCCAGCTGACCAGAGAGCCTCTTGTTGTTCCGCTGTCTGATTGCATGGGGTCCTGTAGGAATCGCAAAAATGAGAAAATCCAGGAATTTTATCAATTTTTATATACTTCTTCACAAATAAAAATGCATTTTAGTCGTAGAAGTGTGGTCATTAAGTTATCGTTTTCCTGGATTAACTAAGTGCATATACTTATGCCATTAACTGACAACTGACATACTAGAATCATTAAGAGAATAGGAAATGGAAAACAACATCTTCTAATCTGTATAAAAATACTCACTCAGCTAAAAAAGTGTCATCGCTGTCTAGTCAAACAAGAATTTGTAATAATTGTGATGCAGATTATACCCCAATGACACAAGTCATAATATGTAGCATGATGGTATAGAATGTCTCAGTTTTGTAATGTTTAGTGCAGAATGATACAATGTACATTCACAACCTCATATGAGAAGGAACAATACCTGAAAGTGTGAATGCTGAACATTGAATTGTTAAGTGAACGCCCACAGACAGATGGAAAGACAGACACATAGACATCCGTCCAAGGTTATTCCAATATAACCCAATTAACACAGGATATAATAAATAAATATCTTCAGGACATATTCTCACTCCAGGGGCATATGTGTATATTGAAAACCTAGAAAGGTTGTTAATTTCAATTTATGTAAAAAAAAAATTATTTAATTTAAATAGATATTCTTATTGAAAATAAATGCAGATAATTATTTTTAGAATGTTGACTGCATTTCAATTATTGCTTAATTTAAATTAAACAGCATTTAATATGCATTTTGTTTAATTTATGCAAGGGTAATATTGTTAATAAACAAGTGAAAACAACAACAAAATTTGGTTTAGAGGCTGAATTTTGGCACAAAAATGTATGAATATGCCCTGTCCCTTAATGAGTAAAACTGATATCAAATCAACTCTTATATGTTTTTATTTACTCAGTTTCACCAATTAAAAAGACAAAAATCCTGATTGATAATCAGAACTTTTCTCCAAAAAGGTCAGAAAAAAGCTGATGTAACATGAATTAAATGTGCAATTCTAAACTCTTTAAAAACTGAGCTAAATGCATAAGTGTAAAGAGTTGTTCCAGATTTGCCTGTACAGTCTGCACAAACTAATCAGCCACGACACTTTAAGCTTTTATGGAATTCTTTGTTTTAAGGTATATTTCGGAAAGTGTGGTCACAAATAAGCTTGGGCAGACTTTACACACTTTTTTGGGACAACACTTTAAACACATGCATTAAGCCCTGTTTTCCCAGAGTGCAGCTGAAATACTTCCTGTTTTTGTTGCTGCTGCTGCTGCGACAGGGCCATAGCCAGAGATTGTGTGAGTCTTGACGCCAAAGTCACCACCCAGAACAGGGAATGTAGGACTATACTGCTCCTCAGGCGTCAGGTTCACATTATTAGAGAGCAATATATGGAGGTCAGTCACGTTAACAGACGAGTCACCCAGCGTCTGCTCTATCTGTGGATCAGATTGTTTGACCTTGAGTGACTCATCGGGATGAAAGTTGAACTCACCAAGGCTCAACTGTTGGAAGTGTAGATTTACTGATAAGAGCGGGCAGACTTAACACCTTTATCTGGGACAATACTATAGGCACATGCATTAAGCCCTGTTTTCCCAGAGTGCAGCTGAAATACTTCCTGTTTTTGTTGCTGCTGCTGCTGCGATAGGGCCATAGCCAGAGATTGTGTGAGTCTTGACGCCAAAGTCACTGCCCTGAACCGGGAATGTAGGACAACACTGCCCCTCAGGGGTCAGGTTCACATTATTAGAGAGCAACATATGGAGGTCAGTCACGTTAACAGACGAGTCACTCAGCGTCTGCTCTATCTGTGGATCAGATTGTTTCACCTTGAGCGACTCATCGGGACAGGAGTGGAACTCACCAAGGCTCAGCTGTTGGAATCGTTGATGTAGCCGCCTTGCGAGAAGATGTTCATAAGTGACGTGCTGAATTTCTTGAGCGAGTTTTAGTATATGTGCGAAATGATTCAAGGATGTTCGTCTTGTTGTCTTATAATTTCATCTGAAAAGGAAATGGAACGTTAACCATAAAAAGTGTTTTTAATGACAAATAAATAAGCCTTGAATATGAATACTGCTACACCTTTCTTAACATCTGCTTGTTTAATGGCAAAAATTGCGTCTATAATTGATATTTATGATAGCGTAATGTGTTTTTTCCGCAAATTAGCACTCACAATAGCATTTTAATAATGAATAACATGCACACACTTGTTAAATTGAAATGTTTGGGGCTTTAAACAGCAACGAATACATGGAAAAGTACAGTATGTAGCAAGGTGATAATTATATATATATTTTTTTGAAACCGGCATTACTTCAGAAATTTAAATGTGAGACTATACCACTTTAAATGTCACTGTGACACAATACAACTGTTTCTTAACAAATCCTTAAAAATTTATAATTAGTGCTATAAATATTAATTTCACTTATGTTAAACTTAAACGTGTTGGAACCTATTAAATATAAATAATTTTTTCAGGCAAATCTTCAATTGGGAACTTAAGACAGTAATTATGAGAAAAATATGGAATAGACTTTTTGAGATTAGGAATGGTGCTGAATTTGGGCCCCAACTTTTACAAAGTAAATAACACTGTAAGGTCTCACCTGAAGCTCAAGAAGCAGAGATGACCTTCGAGCCTCGCTGAAAACGCTAAATGCTGAGTTTGCGTTCTAACTAACGTTGGGTTGAGAGTCGAAGAGCGAACTGGATGACACATCAAAACTGCTGTCATTTTTCAACGCCTTCTTTATCGTCGAATCAATGTCAGGCTGTTTTGTCTTGAAGTGGTAAGTAACACACCCTGATGGGTTCACCTTTAGCACCTTGTTGCAGATGGAATTCCCGCCTGAGGCATGCCCCAAGGAAGTACCATGCTTGACTGTTCACAACAAAGTCGGTACTGCCTTTCTTTGTAAGCAACTGCGTCAAAAATAAATACATTCTCTTTGGACAGTTTGGACACCTGAGAGGACAAACCTGGACTGTCCCTTAAATCAAGACCATCCAGGAGTATCCCGGGTGGAAAGCTAACGCTTCTGACTTAAACTCTTCAAACATTCCGTGATTTTCTCCTGTTCCTTGCTGCAGTTCTGTTTGTCACAAAAAGAATGGAATGAGTTATCCAGATTTGTATTTTTCGTAATATTCATTGTAATGTCCAACAGCGAGAGCGGACTGTTAGTGTTACCATAACTGCTGCAATAACTTCTTATGTCTGTAACACTTCTACCACCTCCGGCACTTGAGTCTATCAAACCAATCAGGGCCCAAGTGCAGACTCAACACGGACATTGCGCTTGTTGAGAAAAATGTGCAAACACTCTATGTGCTCAGAAATTGCTATGGGATGGAATTGTTAAACAATGCTGACTCTTTGATGCCGGAGGTCAAATGGGAGGAGCTAGGGGTCAGGGGAGGGGTCGTGCTGGACTGGGGCTCCAGCGGGCCCGACTTGTGTCGTTGCCGTACCAACTCTATATCAAGGCTGGTGCTCTTCTGAAAACATGGGTAAAATGAACTAGTAAAACAGGTTTATATTACAATCTATAACAAACTATGCCTCTTGATAGGATGTGAAGGATTTCAGCGGCAAAACTTCAGACTCATGAGTTTTGAATCTGACATTTCACTGGTTCTTTGTCCGAAATAGCATGACATTTTATTAAGTCAAACCATTTTGTACTCAAACATCTAAATTGTTGGTCAATACTATATTAACCTATCAATTCATAATTAATATTTTTAACTTGCAGATTGCAGATGTAATTTTAAAAACCAATATGCATCTCATTAATATTATAAAGTGTTTTCCCAGATTAGCAAGTCCACATAATCAGGGAGGACAACGTCCGACTAGACTGGATTTTCAAAAAGAGGAGACTTCCTTTCAAAGAAAGATAACTTTAAAGAGGAAAGTTTTGTCCCTGATTATCCTGAGTGGACTGCACAGGCTAATCTGGGACAACAATTTAAGCACATGTGTTTAGCCATATTTTCTCAGAGCACCACTTATTTAGCTTTTTGGCCACTTCTTTCCTGCATAACAATAAAAATATCAGGGAACATCAACTTGTTAAAACTCTAATATCTTTAAATGGTACTCATTCTAGTAAGAACTTTTCTTTTATAATGCCCTCACTGATGTTTTACTGTACATTTATGTTTCAATAAATTGGAGGCAAAAGTTAACATTAATGTCTTCCCAAAATAAAAATAAAAAATAAAAAAAATTTACCATGCCAGATCCTTGATTGTTAAAATCTGATTAAATTCACAAAAGAAAAACATTCAAAAGTAAATTAATATGTAACGAAAGTTAAAGACAAAATTAGACCGCAACTAAAGAGAAACAACTCACTGCTGATGCAAATCTTCAGTTACTTCCTTTGTTATTGTAGGCTAAATAAATAAAAAGCAACTTAAGGAAACAACTCACTGCTGGTGCAAATCTTCAGTTTTCTTCCTTTTTATTGTCCGTTAAATTAATTAAACAGCAATTAAAAGGGAACAACTCACTGCAGGTGCAGATCTTCAGTTCTCTCCCTTGTTAGTGTCGGCAAAAATGCAATCCCTAGACATGGAACGGCCGCGTACCCCGACATCACTGGACTTTGATACGGTCGAGCCTTTCACCAGACAGTTGTATTCTTTGCTGAGCAGTAGCTGTATCATTGAGCAAACCAATATGGAATATGGAAGCCAATTTAGTCTTTTGAACTAGAACGTTAGTAATACACCAGCAATATTTTTTCCCAATTGCTAAAAGTACATGAACCACACCAATTGGGAATAATAAGCGTGATAATACCTGACAATTGGACAATTTGCAGTGTGAAATAATCTTCAAATTGGAAATAATGGGTCTTTTTAATTTCATGGAACTTAATTTTACAAATCCATCAACATATTCTTTTACATGTGTTTTTAGTGAAATGTTCAATTTCAGTGCTCATTTTATTAGTCCAATAGCATATAAGAAGGTGCCTTTTACGTGTAATTTAAAAAGAAAAAAACACATGACTGTTCACATACACCTGGGAGTAAAATTCTAAGTAAAAGGCCACTTAACATGAACAACTACCAGCTAACACAACTAGTTTGCCCGTACTGTGAAGATGCCCAAAACTCCACATTTTCACAGTAACTAATACCATGGCACCGGTTTTTCCAAGTAATTTGCAAACATTAATTTGGTTTCATATGTTCAGTTGAGGAAAAATAAATGTTTCAGTTTAAAAATAACCAAAATCCCACAAACACAAATCAAATCACAGGGCTTGTTTTGTGTCATCCTTGTGAAGGGGCTGTGGCCCCCTCAGTATGTGAAAAAATGAGTCGCAAACTTTTCAAAATTGTGAACAAATGAGTCACAAACTGTTCAAAATTGTCAAAAAATGAGTCGCAAACTTTTCAAAATTATGAACAAATGAGTCATGAATTGTTCAAAATTGTCAAAAAATGAGTCGCAAACTTTTTACAATTGTGAAAATTTGAGTCACAAACTTTTTTAAATTGTGAACATTTGAGTCGTCAAATTATCAAATTTGTGGTAAAAAACAGCCATTACGTAAGAAAGAAAAAAAGCTCTAAATGTTCATGTCCCTTCCAGACAAAAAAACGTGCTGACTGACACAAAAAATTGGGTCCCCATCAATCAGATATATGTTGACATAACATTTTGGAGTTTTCAAAAAATTACTTTTTTCTGGACACGTAAATTCATGGATTTCTGATTTTGGTGTTATGTGTTTGAATTGAATTAATGCATCAGTAAACCCACAAATTCAACGACAATTAATGTCCCACAAATAATAACGATTTTACAGTTTGTAAAGTGTTTGCAATGCTTTATTTAATTTTATTTCTACTATACATCAATAGCTTTTCTACATACGTTTTTATTGTATTCTTGCATTTTTTCTTCTTTCTTTATTTAAATAAATTAAGATTTCACAATCTAATAAGACTATGTTTACTAGCTTGACTACCCATTTACAGTAAGTAATAAAAATGTCATACATTCCTAAGATAAGTATCGTTCAACAATTGTTTTTAATTTGCATGTACATGTACATCATTGTCTCATATTTGTTCTTATCAGAATTTATAAATACCCCTCTACAACAGATTTGAAGCAGACTTAACTTAAGCCCTGTTCTGGCAAAACTGGGCTTAATGCATGTGTATAGTGTTGTCCCAAATTAGCCCGTGCAGTCCTCACAGGCTTACCTGAGACGACGCTTTCCATCAAGACTTGATTTTTGTTTAGAAGAAATCCCTTTAAACGAAAATTTCCTAAAAGCGTAAACTATCATACTTGATTAGTCTGTGTGCACACTGCTTAGGCTTACCAGTGGATTGCACTAACAATGCATTAAGCCCCGTTTTCCAAAAACAATGCTCACATTATATCACCTTGTACAACTCTGTAACAGATTGTAGACTGTCTTGCTGTGAGAAAACAGGGCTTAATAAATGTTGCCCTAAGTGTCTCCCTAGATTAGCATGTGCAGCCACACAGGCTTATCATGGAATTTCTGCATATATTGAATTTTGATTAAGAAAAAACTTCCAGTGCCTTCCCCAGGAATTTTTTCAGGCGCCCCGGGGCCGATCGGGGGTGGGTTCGGGGTGTCCCCTCCCGACGTTTTTTTTTTATTTAATGTGTCAATTCACATTCTGTGGTGCGTTATAACTCAAAGAAAAACAGCGTCAAAAGACGTCATTTGGTGCGCTATGACTCTTCAAAAAAATCTCCCAGTCATTTAAAAATATATTTTTCTATATTGTTTAATTGTTTTAAAACTTTTCCGCACAGATAGTAAAATCCCGACTCGAACGATTCCCCAATACATCCGTTTCAACCCGACTCTATTACTGTATACTTACTATTTTTCAAGTTTCTATTTATTACCCGATAATCCCGTTAATTCCGTTTTTATCAATCTCTTTCTGGTAAATATTTACGATAAAAGCTTTCAGTTATTTCTTTAACACAAACCTTGCCATTTTTTAAGTGACTATTTATAGATGATTTGATGAAATATTGCCTCTGAATATGCGTCAATCCCCTGACCTGTTGTGGGCTTGTTAAAACGCTCAATACACGCCATTTGTATGCAATAGACGCTACGTTGTACATGCTGCATAATTTTCGCGCTCTTTTTAATTGAGAAAAAGATTCGACACAAAATAAATTTGCACTGCTAATTTGAAGCAAAAATATTTAACCTTGCTGTAACATTTACATTCGGAAGTGTGTTTCGGATTAAAAACGCGTTAACATCGACTTACGGGAATGGGTTTCGGATTACAAATTTAATCAGTCCCATTTGAGATTTCAACAAATATTAACCGTTGCGTTATAAATTCAACGATAATTTGTTTAAACACTTTACGAGTCGAATAAATGTTTTGACGGAATTATGCATGAAATTCAAGTTGTCCACGAGGATAACGGCGGGTTGCCATCATCAGTCTTCTAACTATCGATTATCGGACGAAACATTTGCAAGTGTGCGTAATTAATTCAACGAAAATTTGTTAAAGCGCATTACGTGTCGAATAAATGTCAGAAAAACGAGGTGAATCAGTTCTATAAATGGACATGTTGAAATATACATGTACTGGAATTAAATAAATTGTTATCACATAATTGTAACCGGGAGTCATTTGCACAACTTACTCGCTATAATAATTAATTGTTTACCACTTGCAATTAATTTCTCGTATTAATTATGAGTCATAGGTAACACTTGTTTACAGTAAAAAGGTGTGATGATGATGCCCGAAACCGTCTTTAATGTTCTGTACTGTACTAAATACCGGTTTTATATTACTTAAATGGTACAACTTCTTGCTAATCAAGCTGCGATAAACTCTTACTTCATGCCCGACGTCAATCAAAAATAATGGTCGATAGTTAACCCCGCCCTCATAAGCATTCGCGTAACCGATTGGACGATGAACTTCACAGTTTGACGACTGGAAAACTACCAGATACATCATTGTCAGCATTTAAATGACCGTGTAGTGTGGCTAAAATAATCGATACGCGCGTCATGCTATTCTCTTATCAGTGGATTATCCATTACCACATGTGGTGTTTATGGCGATTACTTGTGAAAGTAGGTACCGAGTGCTCTTTTAAAACAGGGAATATTGATACACTGATAGGGAAACCTTGATTTTTTTGGACAATCTACACTTTCTTTTACTGAAGAATATACTGATCGGAAAATTTCAGGCGCCCCGGGGACTCTGATTTCGAAATTCAAGTGCCCCGGTAAGGGGCGCTTAAATGGCCTGGGGAAGACCCTGACTTCATTTAAATTAAAAACTCCATAAAAGGGGAATGTGTTGTCTGTGCGAACTGCACAGGCTTATCTGGGACAACACTTTACACACATGCATTAAGTCCTGTTTTCCCATAACATGCATCCTTACCTTGTTGCCATTGCATGCATGGAAACTAACTCTAAAGCTTTTCTTACACTGTTCTGGGAATGAGGCCGGGGTCCTTCTTATTGAGAACAAATACATTCCATGGAATCATATTTATAAGCTTTATTAAATATCTCACAACTTTATAAAAACTCAAGGCCTTATGAGGATGACAGAAATTCTCGGGGTGTTGTGTAACTGAGGTTCCTGTATGATAAGTTGGAAAGCATCGAGCTGAAGAAGAGTTTTTGATCCTCAAGTAAAACAAGTCCTGCTATAACATGATATACACACTAAAAGACGCCATTTTATGTTTTGTTAAATCATATCATTCTTGTCAATTTCATCTTTAACATTCTTAATACACAGGTTACACTGTAAACCATTATTATTTGAGGGACATTATTTTTGTTGATTTTAAGGGTTGACTGATCCACAAATTTATCACACACAGAAAAATAACCGACACAAATTCATCATTTATTTTTCTGAACTGAGAAATCCACAAAATAAACTAATGTGTCCGTAAAAGTCTTTTTGACCACGAAATTTCGGATGAATATATATATATGAGTTTACACTATACAAACAAGTAAAGAGGATATTTTATCTTAAGTAAATTCATACTTTTCTTTTCCACCTCATCTTTTTTGCATTCTTAATACATAGGGAATACATAAGCAGGTCTTTTCCTGGCATATTTATGGGTGTGTGAAACGGACCCATACACAAAGCGTTTTTCTTTCTTTAACAAGGGCTGTTTGTAAAACATGCATGCCCCCAATATGGGCTGTCAGTTGTAGTGGCAGCCATGGTGTTAATACGTTTTTTGTCACTGTGAGCTTGACCTTTGACCTAGTGACCTGAAAGTCAATAGGGGTCATCTGTGAGTCATGATCAATGTACCTATGAAGTTTCATGATCCTAGGCATAAGCGTTCTTGAGTTATCATTTGGAAACCATTTTACTGTTTCGGGTCACCGTGACCTTGACCTTTGACCTAGTGACCTAAAATAAATAGGGGTCATCTGCAAGTCATGATCTATGTACCTATGAAGTTTCCTGATCCTAGGCGTAAGTGATCTTGAGTTATCATCCAGAAACCATATTACTGTTTAGGGTCACTGTGACCTTGACCTTTGACCTAGTGACCTGAAAATCAATAGGGGTAATCTGAGAGTCATGAACAATGTACCTATACAGTTTCATGATCCTAGGTCAAAGCGTTCTTGACAGTGCTCCAGCTAGCAATAAATAGAGGGGCGCTGCGCCCCTCTAAAATTTGCACACTTAAAAAGCGCCCCTCTATTTTTTTGTCAAATACCCTTTTGATCTCTAAATGAATACACAGATAACACCCTTACATGACTGCCTGTGGTGTAATAAGTCAATACATTGTGAACAAACAAGCCCCAAGGGCATGGTTTGTTATCAGATCACTAATTTGCCTTTTGTTGCAGACAATAGTAACATGCTGTGAAAGATCATCTCTGAGGTCACGCTTTTGGTTAGGCACAATCACACTGAATGAAATCAAACTCAGCACTATCGATTTTTTTAAACTTCTGAATTCTTTGGCTATAATTTGGCTATAATTTTTTGTTTGCAAAATAGTGATTTTTAATTCAAAATACCTATTAACATTTGAAAATATACATCTTTTTTTAATGCAAATACGCGATTATTTTTAAGTCCGAAATTACGGAATGGAAACATATTTGTGTTTGGATTTTATTTGGATTTTATTTCTGAACTTTAAAACACTGTCTGTCCTCAATCATGATGAATTTTAACATGAATAGGGGCAGACAATTGTTACTTCAACAAATAAAGAACTTGTTTGGAAGGAGGATTTATCACTCTGCAAGTAAAATGTAATGTTGATATTGTCATATATTTTCGCGACCAAACAAAACTGTCAACGTTGTTAACATTAGTTAAAATAACGTGTTGTGAAATAAATATATCCTATTATAGTTCTGGCTACCATAACTTTAAATGTCGCTTGTTATGATTTTTGACTGGCGCGACTTTATAGTTATGGACCAACCCCATTAGGAAAGTCAACCAGAAATTCCCGAAAAGTTGACAGTTAACAAAGACCGGTCCAAAACAGCTTTTAAATGCAGTTGTTGGCCCAAATCAACCACTTGATTGGAAAGATTGACATTTTTCACATTTAACTGATATATTCTTTCACAAAATACTATCTTAAACATTTAAAATGTATCTATTCTGCTCTTACATATTGAGAAAAACAGCGATGTGACTGACTTTCTTGAAATGCGAATCTCCCGAGATTTCACGGTCATATTACGTTATTTCTTATTTTAGTAACAAACCATGTGCTCAAGTGTTTTCAAATTCAGAATGACATTTCCCGGTATTTTAATTATTCTGGCTTATTTTGTAAACGAATTGTAGTGTCAATACAAAGTCAAAGTAAATATTATATAAAACTACCTGATTCACAATGAAATCAGTCTTATAATCCACCAGACGTAAGTTGTTAATCACAAATAATAGATTTCAGAAAACGAAAGTAATGTTTACAATTTCAGCTAGAAATGTCAAGGTCGATCCGAAAGTATCCAAATAAAAACTCGTCACGTGACAAAGCGACAATGGCGTCAAAATTGTGAATTTCAGACTGATGAGAGTTATTTTCATCTATTGTAAGATGCATTTGAAACATTTGAACCTTAAAATATTCCTCGATGCAGTAATTTATATTCATTCACCAATATATGTAGAAATGTATCCAAGAAAATGAGCTTTCTTTGATTTATAGCGTGACATAAATATGTTACGACTCTGGTTGACTTTCGATACGGGGTTAGCTTCAGCGTACAGGTCTGTCAATACTATATAAACTGTACGCTGAAGTTTCTTTAGCTAATCCTATTATTAACAATAACAATGTTTCATTTTAATCTCCAGACTGGATGCTACTTCATGGTGACATTGATCATTGTTTAGACTTTAAATTTGTCAATATAGATTTTTGTTTTAATTAATATTATTATTGTGGATAAACATTGGCTCAAAGTTATTTAAAGCAACGAATTTAAGAAGTGACAGTCACAACGTTTTTTTGACCCAGTGAAACCCTTGAATTTATTTCATGTTTTTTACATTTCATTTTCTTTTAAAAGGCCACTGATGCTGAAACTGGAACCTGAAAGATTAACATGCAGTTCAATGATGTAGTTCTTCTTGAATGCTCTGAGCTTTTATTAGTACATACTCACAACTCAGAGCCAGGACCCTGAGGGTCAATAGCTGGGAGTTGGATTATTGCAACTATTAAATGATGACACATGATGAAAAAACATCAAAATTCCCCCCCCCCCCCACAAACACACACACACCGGAAAGAAATATGATATCTACATATCTCTAATGCGTGTAGTCGGATGCTAGCCCAAGTCGGTTTGGAAATTGGCTACTAAGTTGTTTTCCTTCGCCCCAATGTAGATAGTAATATATTTATTGTAATTTCATTACACAAAATGAGGAACAGCATACAATTGGTGTTCAGTAATCCAATGCACCAGTGTTTACAATTAATAAGTATATAGTATAAACAAAGCATATACTTAAGTATATTTTTAACCAAATGCCCTATTTTCCAAAATTACTCGTGAAATGTGCCCTTTTTGGGGAAGCTCCCCTCTATTTAGAAAAGCTGGCTGGAGCACTGTCTTGAGTAATCATCTGGAAACCATTTTACTATTTCAATGTACCTATGAAGTTTCATGATCCTAGGTCTAAGCATTCTTGAGTTATCATCCGGAAACCATCTGGTGGACAGACATACAGACATACGGACGGACGGACCGACATGAGCAAACCAATATACCCCCTCTTCTTAGAATGGGGGCATAAAAAGAGAATTAGGCATTCGATCTCCAAGTGTGGATTAAAAGCGTTCATAATGGTGACACCACATGTCTGCACATGTGTAAATACAGTTATTAAGACAAGGGCTGTTTGTAAAACATGCATGCCCCCCATATGGGCTGTCAGTTGTAGTGGCAGCCATTGTGTGAATATGTTTTTTGTCACTGTGACCTTGACCTTTGACCTAGTGACCTGAAAATCTGTAGTGGTCATCTGCCAGTCATGATCAATATACCTCTAAAGTTTCATGATCCTAGGCTTTATTATGCTTGAGATAACATCAGGAAACCATTTTACTGTTTCAAGTCACTGTGACCATGACCTTTGACCTAGTGACCTGAAAATTTATAGGAGTCATCTGCCTGTCATGATCAATGTACCTATGAAATTTCATGATCCTGGGCGTAAGCATTCTTAAGTTATCATCCGGAAACAATTTTACTATTTCGAGTCACTGTGACCTTGACCTTTGACCTAGTGACCTGAAAATCAATAGGGGTTATCTGCCAGTCATGATCAATATCCCTTGAAGTTTCATGATCCTAGGCCTAATTGTTCTTGAGTTAACATCAGGAAACCATTTTACTGTTTTCGAGTCACTGTGACCTTGACCTTTCACCTAGTGACCTGAAATTTAAAGGAGTCATCTGCCAGTCATGATCAATGTACCTATGAAGTTTCATAATCTTAGGCGTAAGCATGCTTGAGTGATCATCCGGAAACCATTTTACTATTTTGAGTAACTGTGACCTTGACCTTTGACCTAGTGACCTGAAAGTCAATAGGGGTCATCTGCCAGTCATAATCATTGTTCCTATGAAGTTTCATGATCTTAGGCGTAAGCATTCTTGAGTTATCATCCGGAAATCATTTTACCATTTTGAGTCACTGTGACCTTGACCTTTGACCTAGTATCCTGAAAATCAATAGGGGGTCATCTGCCAGTCATGATCAATATACCTATGAAGTTTCATGATCCTAGACTTTATCGTTCTTTAGTTATCATCAGGACACTATCTGGTGGACGGACAGAAGGACCGACAGACTGACAGGCCGACATGTGCAAAACAATATACCCTCTCTTCTTCAAAAGGGGGCATAATAAGTACCTTATGATTAATATGTCTCAATTATATTTCAATAAGATCTAAAAAAAAAGTATATTACTAGCATAATATGATTTTATTCTTTTAATTTTAAGTATTAGAAATAGTTATATTAAATTTGTTTTTCTGAAATCAATGGACTTTTCGCACGAAAAAAAATAAAAATCCCAAAATTGCATTTTTTCCCAAATTGGCCATGAAAAGGCCTGATAATTAAAACGTCTTTGTTACCTTCTGTGTATTCAGGTCATCCTTGTCCACCACATCCTTGGCATCCTTGTCCTCACTCAGCAGCGACTGGAGCAGCAAAATAGCTTGATGTTTTTCTTGTATGTATATTTAGGATTCACACACATTTATATAAATGTAATAAAAATCAATAACAAATGTTCAACAGCATAAAATATGGCAAATTATTAAATCTCACATCAAGTGTTACCTTTCTGTAAACATTGCGTAAAATATCAATATATGCTCCTCCAAAGATTACTTAAACAATATTTTATTTAAAAAAAATTCATCCATATACATTTCTTACATGGCATCATGGTGTTTATAGAAATGAAAGTCTAAAAATAGCCTCAGTTGCTATGTACATGTGCATCTATGTACAAAGATGAAATTTTCAGTTAAAATGCTTTGTTTTTTCATGCACAGTTTACAAGAACTAAATGTTAGGACCATAATGACACAAATGATATGACAACATAACATAATATGCATTACATCTTATGTTCCAACAAAAACCCTCACATTGTGTAATCAGATAACAATATGTGCACATAAATTATTTGTATCTTTAACTACACAAACAATGTTGTATTGTAACATCACACACTACTATGTTGGTATGCTAAACAACACATTTCATTAAAATACTAATCACTAATTACAACAACTCATACATACATGTACACACTATTCCACTCTGAACACCAGGATTGTGTCTCTCCCCCCCTGTCCCACAATGATGGATGATGTTGTGCTGCTGTAGCAGACTGACCGTGGGTTCCACACTCCATCCTTCTGAGTAGCAAGATTAGCCAGCTTACTCTGCCCCTCCCAGCCCACCTGTAGTACAGTGTCGGGCCAGCGTCCACAGACCAGCACCTGGCCTGTAGGGGTCACATGTAGACCACGTGCATACTCTAGTGCTGGGTCTGTGTATGTAGCCAGGAGTGTGCCATCCCTGGCCAGGGTGAGAAGCTTGTTCTGCAGCCCGTAGCTGATGATGTACAGCCTGTCTCCTGTGGGACTCACAGCACACTTGTCTACTGCAAAACAGAGTAACATCAAGATATTGAATTACTGTCAATGTTAAATAATCTTATTAAACATACTGCAGTGATATTGTATTACGCATATGTTGCTATAAAGAGGCCTTTACACATCTAAAATATATGCATACATTTCAATGATTCAATAGTTAAGCGTGACAATAAACTTCAGTAGCAGAGCTATTGTGATAACCTTTGAAATGTTGAAATGCGACTGGTGAGTTAGATATGAATTGAAGCAAAACAATTGCACAGATGGAAACAATTACACAAACTGAAACAATTGCACAGTTCTATCAACAGGTAAACATATTGTACATGTACAATCCTTTAACAACCACAAAATTAAGACAGGGTCAGAAAGTGTCTCTTTCCCAGGAACTCAGTTTCTATTTATAGACATGCCATGTAGTGACAGTCAAAATACTTCATTACTCATATTTATAAATCAATATTTCTGAATCTTGTTTTGGCTACAATGTACTGTAGCATTCAAAGGGCACATATGAATTATAGAACAATTTTTTTATAATACATCAGCAGGTTTTCTGCTATTACATCTGAATTTTATTTTATTATCATCTCACAAAGTATGTAACTATAATTTATATTATTATTTTTTCAAAATAACAAGATAAAGGCCTAATGGGTCAATATCTGTTGATTAAAAAAATAAATCCCAACTCGGTTCATTTAGTCAATAAAAATTCCCAAATTTGTCATTGTATGGATTTAAAATAACACAATTTGACTAGACTCCTTTGTCCACAATGGCTAGACAAATCCCTGTACATAATACACATGTTATCAGGATGGATTCACCATGATTCTTACCTGTCCAAATAGCTGATCTATCTTGGTAGAGTCTGCAGATCAGTTTGCCATTCAGTGAGTATTTGTACAGTTCTTGACCAGAGGTGACAAAAAGGTCTCCTTGGTGATGGCCAATACCTCTACATTCATGTTGTAACTGAAACTTCCTGCCAGAAACAAGCTTTCCCTGGTTGACAGTAATAAACTGGACCTCATGTATGTTACTAGTATTCACAGCCACTGCAACCTCACTGGGTGTGATCAAACAAATGTCCAATGGCCGAGCATTCACATCCCAGTGACTCACCACCTGGTATTGCTGGTTCAGCAGCTTGACATTCTGATTATTCCAGTCTACAACCAGTACCTGCCCATCGGGAAGAACACATATGCCATTGATATAACATACATCTTTATCACTTGGTATACTCACATTATGCTTAGTAATACTCTGGACATTAAACACCTTGCCTGACTTTCCTAGCAGAGTTAATGCCTGCTGTATTATATGCTTACATTTTATGCTGGCTATAAGGCAGAGCTCCTTATTATCTCCAATTTTCTGAACAAGTTCATGGAATTGTGACAAGTCATTGTGAAGAGTGGTGCATTTATGAATAGAACTTGTAACTGACTCTTTAATACGTATAACTTCATCTTTCATCTCGTTAAGTTCCTTCGTAGTAATATTATCGAATTCATTCACGATAGAGAGAACACTCCTACACATCTCTTCTTTTAAATATTGCTCATTTCCGCCTGATGTACCCACAGAATTATTATCACATTCATCTATATAAGTATTTAAATTGCCACGCATTTGCTCTATCATAACTGCACTATGTTCCTTGTATGTTCTCTGCAATGACTGAATGCTGGCCTTCTGACTGATTTGCAGGGTTTTAATTTCCCCCAGGACAGTTTCCAGCTCCACTGACAGCCCCTCTAAGCCTGTGGGCTGCGAGTTGGTCAGCTCCGAAATCTGGGTCACTTTACTGCACTGGCTGAAATAAACAATTAATACATTTACATACTAAGGAATAGTAAGTGATATTATGTAATGCTTCAAACAAGAATAAAGTGTTAAATAAAAACATACATGGACAATAAATAAACGCTTCTTGGGCTTAATATGGGGGTATATAGATTTGCACTTTTCCATCCATCTGTGTGACTTTTTTGTCGTATATAACTCAACATGTATTCCTGCAACTTTACAAGAACAGTAACCAGGCATGTGAGCTAATGCTCACCTCTATATTTTGTTTCTGTTGTTTTCATCATAATTGTAGTAGTGTCTCCTATTTAGACAAAAATGACATTTTAAAATATGTGTAGAGTGTAAAATAAACAAGGGCTGTTTGTAAAACATGCATGTCCCCCATATGGGCTGTCAGTTGTAGTGGCAGCCATTGAGTGAATACGTTTTCTGTCACTGTGACCTTGACCTTTGACCTAGTGACCTAAAAATCAAAAGGGTCATCTGCGAGTCATGATCAATGTACCTATGAAGTTTCATGATCCTAGGCGTAAGCGTTCTTGAGTTAACATCCGGAAACCATTTTTCTAAGTTGAGTCACCGTGACCTTGACCTTTGACCTAGTGACCTGAAAATCAATAAGGGTCATCTGCAAGTCATGATCAATGTGCCTATGAAGTTTCATCATAATAGGCATAAGTGTTCTTGAGTTATCATCCAGAAACCATTTTATTATTTCGGGTCGTGACCTTGACCTTTGACCTAGTGATCTGAAAATCAATAGGGGTCATCTGCCAGTCATGGCCAATGTACCTATGAAGTTTCATGATACTAGGCTTAAGCGTTCTTGATTTATCATTTGGAAACCATTTTACTATTTTGGGTAACCGTGACCTCGACCTTTGACCTTGTGACCTCAAATCAAGTCATCTGCGAGTCAGGATCAATGTACCTATGAAGTTCCATGATCCTAGGCCTAAGCGATCTTGAGTTATCATCCGGAAACCATCTGGTGGACGGACAGACGGACATATGGACAGACCGACATGTGCAAAACAATATACTCCCTCTTCTTCGAAGGGGGGCATAATAGTATTGCTACTAGAGGACTAACACTTTACATAAATATTTATCATTGTGTAATTTAACCCACATGCATAGTTTGGTATGTCTTTTTTCAACATACCCAGAGTTATGGCCCCTGTTTAGCAAAGAAATCACATTTAAAATTGTGTTGTGAGTAACTCAAAGAAAACAGCTGAAAAAGGGATTAACTATTCTTAAAGTATTACCCACCATGTGAAATTATGCACCTTGATATTTTTTTTAAGTTTTTTTTTTACATAAGAAGAGTTATGTGACAGTCCCTTTAACCAAATGATATTTTTTCAATTGTGAGAATCGTTACTCAAATAGAGGGATACTTCTACAGTAACATATTAATCATCAGGTTAACTTGTGCAACTCCATATATTTGTTCATAATTTTAAGACATTTGTGCAGTTGTGGGACAAATTGGATTGTAGAGGTCTCCATGTACTCAAAACAATGTTCTAGTTGTTTATACTGTTTTCAATTTTAATATTGTAAACCTTGACCACACAATCAATAATAACAAATGCAAGAAAAGAGGCATGACTTTTAGTTTATGTATACTGTGAAACCATTATTATTCGTCCGACATCAATTTTCACCTTTTTCGTCCTTCGACCGATGGACGAATTCAAGATCCTCACGAACAATCATGTCCCATATTTGAAACAAATAAGTCTGAATTACTGTAGGATGAGGCATTTAAATCCAGCGTAATCCATGCATATACACAGGGCTCGATATTAACACACGCACACTCGCAAAATGCGAGAAAAAAAGATTGCAATGTAAGTTATAAGCCACTAGTATTTTTTGCAAATAAAGAAATAGTGAAAAAAACAAGTTATATTGCTTAATACGTTCGACGGCGTGAACGCTAAACCGTAGGTCAATTTTTTGAACGTCCGAATACCCATATGCGGAAGCGCGCACCTTGTTTGTTGACTGGTATACTTATAATACAGATACACAGATGGTATTGATACAAAGAACATGAAACAGTCGACTATTCACACTCAAGTTAAATCCGGTTTTGACACAAAGGGGTGTTCATTATACAGTGTACTGACAACTGACATTTCCTGTAAAACGCGAATGCAATAAGGCTGTATCGAATGCGTCGACTTATTTTAGGTATAATAGTGTTGATTAGCGCTAATTGTTAACAACTTTATTACCCATTGTGTGTATTGTGTTTTTCAGGGGTGTTGCAGATTATACAGCCTACACGCGGCGAATCCGGATTAAAGACAATACTATTAAACGCAATTAAAATATGACGATGTGTGATCAACACCTGACTGAAATATATTCTGCGCTATGTTACAAATTAATAAAGAACATTTTGATTTGTGTTTGGTTGTTTGGTTTTAACTGCAGACAAATTACTGTACTTAAAATGATTAAATATTTACAATGCAAAACGCTTGAAACTTTAATGAAATATGACCAAAATAATTTGCTTACGATAATTATAACCCATAATGTTCGCACCATCTCTAATTGGCGCCGATAAAGGTAAGATTGTTATCAGTTTGACCGTGATAGTAATGGAAAAAGACTAATTGGCAATTGGCATCGTTGTTTAAAACACTCGTTAACGATTATTCAGTCCCACTTATCCGCTAATCATAACAAAGAACGTGTAAATGACATTAAATAATAAGGGACAGTTACTATCACCTAAAATAACAGACTTGTTAATTGGCATATGCCAAACAAGGCCCACCTTCTTCAAGTGACTACCAAGTGTGACCTCTCTTTCCCCAGCACGATTTTTTCGCAAGCGCGTATTACATGTATTACAAACAACTCGGACGTTGTTTTTTTTCAAAACCAGAAATGGGCGAATTTAAGAGCGGACGAAATAGTCATTTTTATGAAAAGGGCGAAATTTTGTGCCGACGAAAATAAATGGTTTCACAGTATTTCCACACATTTTTAAATAAGCCATCGATGAAAGTCAATATATTGTTCACAACCACCTGTCTTAAGTGGATTAAAAGTCAATGAATGAAAGCATTTAATGAGGGCAGTACTGTAATATATATGAAGAATGTCCAATTGTCCTACATGTACAGTGTTTTATGATAATGACAAGAGTTCCGCGGTCGGAGATGACCGCATTGAAGCCGGATTTTTGATTTAAATGACAGGAAAGTACCTTTCGTGTTTTTGTCAATGCAATACTTAAATTACTGAAATATTGTTCAAAGGTCAAAATGAAATGTAAGTAACAGTGATCATCTAAGTGTGCTTGCAAACCTTCATGTCAAGTTTGAAGACTCTATGTCCAAGCATACCAAAGTTATAACAATTTTAACATTTTAACATTTAAGGTCACAGTGACCTTGACCTTCAAATGAATGACATTGAAATGACCAGTGGTCATCTTCTAGTACTGGCCAATCTTTATTTCAAGTTTGAAGACTCTAGGTACAAGCATACCAAAGTTATAACATGAAATAAGAACTTTAACATTTTTACATTCAAGGTCACAGTGACCTTGACCTTCAAATGAATGACCTTGAAATGTCCAGTGGTTACTTACTAGTTCTGGCCAACCTTCATGTCAAGTTTCAAGACTCTAGGTCCAAGCATACCAAAGTTATAACAACTTTAACATTTTTACATTCAAGGTCACAGTAACCTTGACCTTCAAATGAATGACCTTGAAATGTCCAGTGGTTACTTACTAGTTCTGGCCAACCTTCATGTCAAGTTTCAAGACTCTAGGTCCAAGCATACCAAAGTTATAACAACTTTAACATTTTTATATTGAAGGTCACAGTGACCTTCACCTTCAAATGAATGACCTTGAAATGACCAGTGGTCATCTGTTAATCCTGGCCAACCTTCATGTCAAGTTTGAAGACTCTAGGTCCAAGCATACCAAAGTTATACCATGAAATAAGAACTTTAACATTTTTACATTCAAGGTCACAGTGACCTTGACCTTCAAATGAATGACCTTGAAATGACCAGTGGTTACTAACTAGTTATGGCCAACCTTCATGTCAAGTTTCAAGACTCTAGGTCCAAGCATACCAAAGTTATAACAACTTTAACATTTTTTATATTGAAGGTCACAGTGACCTTGACCTTCAAATGAATGACCTTGAAATGACCAGTGGTCATCTGTTAATCCTGGCCAACCTTCATGTCAAGTTTGAAGACTCTAGGTCCAAGCATACCAAAGTTATACCATGAAATAAGAACTTTAACATTTTCGAGCACGCCGCCACCCCGCCCGCCCGCCCGCCCCCCCCGCCCGCCCGACAACATCAATCTATAAGCCGAGATTTTTTCGAAAAAAATCCGGCTAAAAATCTGTTAAAAATATTGTTATGATTGGTATAACAGGTACGTAAACTGACTGCGACACCTTTATACATGTACATGTAATTTCATGTTATAAGCTTCTGTGACTTTTGACCTATTGACCGAAACATGGATTTACCTCTTAATCTTCCTGCATGTAAACATAAAATATGTTGCATGGTTGTAGGACGAAGTATTCCCTAGACATCATGTGGAAACAATTTGTCTACAGACCAATATACAAACGGACCACAGGACAGATGCCAACCAAAATAACACGGCTTCTTAAAAGAGGGTCCTCTATTTCATAAAGTTTCAGCATGAACAAATTCTAGCCTGTGATGAGTGGCTTATGACACGCAACCTCATGGTCTAAAGTTTCAGCATGAACAATCTAGCCTGTGATGAGTGGCTTATGACACGCAACCTCATGGTCTAAAGTCTCAGCATGAACAATCTAGCCTGTGATGAGTGGCTTATGACACGCAACCTCATGGTCTAAAGTCTCAGCATGAACAATCAAGCCTGTGATGAGTGGCTTATGACACGCAACCTCATGGTCTAAAGTCTCAGCATGAACAATCTAGCCTGTGATGAGTGGCTTATGACACGCAACCTCATGGTCTAAAGTCTCAGCATGAACAATCTAGCCTGTGATGAGTGGCTTATGACACGCAACCTCATGGTCTAAAGTCTCAGCATGAACAATCTAGCCTGTGATGAGTGGCTTATGACACGCAACCTCATGGTCTAAAGTCTCAGCATGAACAATCTAGCCTGTGATGAGTGGCTTATGACATGCAACCTCATGGTCTAAAGTCTCAGCATGAACAATCTAGCCTGTGATGAGTGGCTTATGACACGCAACCTCATGGTCTAAAGTCTCAGCATGAACAATCTAGCCTGTGATGAGTGGCTTATGACATGCAACCTCATGGTCTAAAGTTTCAGCATGAACAATCTAGCCTGTGATGAGTGGCTTATGACATGCAACCTCATGGTCTAAAGTCTCAGCATGAACAATCTAGCCTGTGATGAGTGGCTTATGACATGCAACCTCATGGTCTAAAGTTTCAGCATGAACAATCTAGCCTGTGATGAGTGGCTTATGACATGCAACCTCATGGTCTAAAGTTTCAGCATGAACAATCTAGCCTGTGATGAGTGGCTTATGACATGCAACCTCATGGTCTAAAGTTTCAGCATGAACAATCTAGCCTGTGATGAGTGGCTTATGACATGCAACCTCATGGTCTAAAGTTTCAGCATGAACAATCTAGCCTGTGATGAGTGGCTTATGACATGCAACCTCATGGTCTACTATATCCCAATATGTTGTGTTGTTATTTTAACTATTGTCATTACTTTGCTTTAGTTGTTGTCACATGATCTATTTGTGGAAAAGAAAAGACGCCATTGTAAATTGTTTTAAAGAAGGATCTGAGAGATTGGTCTATTGTTTATTTATATGTGATATTGAAATACCATACAGTAGCAAGCCTAGTGGCAATGATGTTTTTTTTTAATTGGGATATATGAATAATAATTTTGCAATTTACTTTATACTACACAACATAACAAAAAATTATAACTTTTTTAAAAATTTGTGGAAAATATACTTTTATTGTATTCGCATTATTTGCAAAAAAAAAAGTTAAATGGCACCAAAGCAAGAGCCAATCGCTGTTCATAAGCTATTTTCACATTCAAAATGTTAATTTCCTAATGTTAATGAAATCTAAGATACAAAACATGTTTATGATTATATTACACACATTTTTTTACAGTATTAAAAGTGTACTTAATATTGAACACAGTGGACTGCACATTTTCAACAAATATACACACATTTACTTTTCTAAATTATTCAATAAAAACAAAGGTTTAAGTATTGTTGTGTTTTTTTTTCTTTAAAAGTCACAAAATATCCACCGCATGAAATGTTTGTAAAAAGTTTATGTATTTTAAATCACATAATAGTGTTAGTAAATATCAAGAATTACCTGTTTTTCTTTTTATCATACCTCTACGTCCCCGATTTTAAAGAAATAATGGCAAAATTGCTAAAACGCTGCAGTTTAAGCAGGAATGAAGATGACTTTTGTCGTTTGACTTGTTAATAATGACATCATGAGCACGTGCACACTTAATATTTGCAAAAAATGTGATTTTTAAACTGTTTGTGTTGCACTTTATCTTTAAAATGTATGACATCTTGGTATCAAATTGTTTGTTTTGTTGAAACTGATTCGATTTTACTAAAAATGATTACTTTACAGCTGATTCCGAGTAATATGACCATCCTCCACACATGACTGATATAAGAACTTCCTGTTGACCATAATATAAATAGAGAATATATGGTTGGTGACTTTTGATATCACATGATATAACAAGAGTGCCAAACTGTCACAAGATACGCCCGTTCGAAGGTTTTGAACACCATGCTCAATGCTTGAAATGCACTAAGTGACCTCGAGACCTAGTTATTGACCCCGCATGACCCATATTTGAACTTGACCTAGATAGCATTAAGCCGTAACATCTGACTAAATTCGGTGAAGATCAGATGAAAACTACTTCAATTAGAGAGCGGACACCATGCTAAATGCTTGAAATGCACTAAGTGACATCGTGACCTCGTTTTTGACCCGGCATGACCCATATTTGAACTTGACCTACATATCATCTAGACACAACTTCTGACCAAATTAGGTGAAGATCGGATGAAAACTACTTCAATTAGAGAGGGGACACCATGCTAAATGCTTGAAATGCACTAAGTGACCTCATGACCTCGTTTTTGACCCTGCATGACCCATATTTGAACTTGACCTACATATCATCTAGACGCAACTTCTGACCAAATTAGGTAAAGATCGGATGAAAACTACTTCAATTAGAGAGCGGACACCATGATAAATGCTTGAAATGCACTAAGTGACCTCGTGACCTAGTTTTTGACCCGGCATGACCCATAGTTAAACTTGACATACATATCACCTAGACACAACTTCTGACCAAATTAGGTGAAGATCGGGTGAAAACTACTTCAATTAGAGAGCGGACACCATGCTTAATCCTTTAAATGCACTAAGTGACCCCGTGACCTAGTTTTTGACCCAGCATGACCCATATTCGAACTTGACCTAGATATTGTCTAGACACAACTTCTGACCAAGTTTGGTGAAGATCGGATGAAAACTATTTGAATTAGAGAGCGGACACTGCTGTGGACGCCGCCTGCCCGCCCGCCAAGGGTGAAACTATAATACGTCCCGTTTTTAAAAACGGGCCTATAAAAATTGATTTTAGGTTGATGACAATGATAAAAAGTTGCCTTTCTATAGTACCCATGCACAGTGAAAAACTCATGTACCTGTGGAAATCATGATTAGATTGAAGGAAAAATGAAACTTACCAATAAACATGTTGTTAAAAATAACTCGTTTCAAAAATCGCGAAAAAAATAAACCCGATGAAAATATCGCAAAATAAAACTGGATAAAAATATTGCATAAAAATATTGCATGTGTTAATCGGTTGCATGTCTCCAATCAGACCTGACTGATATATAATCTATATACTACCTCTGACCAAATTTGGTGAATTCAACTTGAACTAGAGCTTTGTCACTGAATGTGACTTATACCCCCATACCACTTTGACGCAGGATAAAAAGTTGTTTAAAAGTTTCGGATGAATACAATTTGAATTAGAGTCCGGACAAAGTGGCGCCGTTGAAAATGCACTAATTGACCCTATGACCTAGTTCTTGACCCGACATGACCCATATTCAAACTTGACCTAGATATCAACTAGATGCAACTACTGACCAAGTTTGGTAAAGATCGGATGAATACAATTTGAATAAGAGTCCGGACAAAGTGGCGCTGTTGAAAATGGACTAATTGACCCTATGACCTAGTTTTTTACCTGGCATGACCCATATTCGAACTTGGCCTAGATATCAACTAGATGCAACTACTGACCAAGTTTGGTGAAGATAAGATTTATACAATTTGAATTAGAGTCCGGACAAAGTAAAATGTACTAATTGACCCTTTGACCTAGTTTTTGACCCAGCATGACCCATATTCGGACTTGACCTAGATATCAACTAGATGCAACTACTGACCAAGTTTGGTGAAGATCGGATGAATACAATTTGAATTAGAGTCCGGACAAAGTGGCGCCGTTGAAAATGCACTAATTGACCCTATGACCTAGTTTTTGACCCGGCATGACCCATATTCGAACTTGGCCTATATATCAACTAGATGCAACTGCTGACCAAGTTTGGTGAAGATCGGATGAATACAATTTGAAATAGAGTCCGGACAAAGTGGCCCCTTTGAAAATGCACTTATTGACCCTATAACCTAGTTTTTGACCCGGCATGACCCATATTCGAACTTGGCCTAGATATCAACTAGATGCAACTGCTGACCAAGTTTGGTGAAGATCGGATGAATACAATTTGAATTAGAGTCCGGACAAAGTGATGCCTTCCGCCCGCCGCCCGCCCGCCGCCCGCCCGCCCGCCAAGGGGTTTCACATAATACGTCCCGTATTTTATACGGGGGTATAAAAAGTCACCAACCATATAGTCTATTTATTATGCCACATTTAAGTAAATAAGAAAATATTACCAAAACAAACAACAACAAACAACCGCTTAATTTAATTGATGTACGGTAGTAAAATATGCAAATTAGTAGCACCCTGATTACATCCACTAGCATCTATGCATATTTACACATAAATAATAGTTCGGAAGTAAGAAACAAACAATAAAATTTAAATGCTCATAATTTAACTAAATAACAAAATTGAAGCGAGGAATTGATACTTAAAATTACAATTTCTGCACTAAAAACTCATTACCAATATTCTTTATAATAACACATTCAACATGTACATGTACTTCCAAGTACCCACCAACCGCTATTTTCAAAGCAAATGTGTAGAGTGAAAATCTCAAACAATAAAGACAATAACTAAATGGAACGGGATTTTAACGTAGTGCGCTAATTGGAAGTGATAAGAGTGATTTATTTTTCAACTTGTCCATCTCCATAGAATAGGTTGAGTAGTGAGATGTTAACGGTTTCGCTGCGAAGGCAAAGTGGGTGGGGAACGCGACTGCTTGTGGATTTTGAACTTTCTAAGGAAGCTGCTTTTGTGCAATATTCGGTGATTTTGCAAGCTGTGTGTTTGGAGTTGGAGATATATATTGCTGGGATTAATGATGTGTATGTTATTGTGACCAATGATATGCATGATATCAGTGGGAGAGCATCCTGAATCCCACATAGTCTGTGCAACCATGTTTCCTGGTCGAGTGGTTGGTAAGTTTCATCGTTATTTATACACATTACACATGTTTCATTATTTTTGCTATTTTTGACACCCATTTTCATTCTGATGAACCATCGGTCAATGCCAGTAGTCCTACTGTCATTGGTCTGTGTGATTAAAATAGAATGGGTTGTTTAGATCCGAAAAGCAATGGGGCTATTTTTTTGATAAAATTTCTGGCAGTGGGCTTTTCTCATCTTTGAGCAGCTACCTGGCCCCCTCATTTTGTGAAAAAAATGTGTCGCACACTGTTCATATTGTTTAAAAATGAGTTGCGCACTGTTCACAGTTGCGAAAAATGGGTGGTGACGATTCAACATTGTGAAAACATGAATCGCGCATTGTTTAAGTCAGAAAATATCAGTTGCAAACTATTGAAAATTGTGAATAAATGAGTCACACAATGTTGAGTATTGTGAAAAATGAGTCGCGCAATGTTGAGTATTGTGAAAAATGAGTCGCGCCGCAATGTTGAAAATTGTGAAAAATGAGTCATGCAATGTTGAAAATTGTGAAAAATGAGTCGCGCAATGTTGAGTTTTGTGAAAAATGAGTCGCACAATGTTGAAAATTGTGAAAAATGAGTCGCGCAATGTTTAAAATTGTGAAAAATGAGTCGCGCAATGTTGAATATTGTGAAAAATGAGTCGCGCAATGTTGAGTATTGTGAAAAATGAGTCGCGCAATGTTGAAAATTGTGAAAAATGAGTCGCGCAATGTTGAAAATTGTGCAAAATTAGCCAATCAATCTTAAAAATTGTTAAAAAATATGTTGCACACTGTCCAAAATTGTGAACAAATTAGTTGTGACTGTTCGGAATTGTGAAAAAAATAAGTTGAGCATTGTTCAAATTTGTGAAAATATGAGTCTCAAACTGTTCCAAATTGTGAAAAAAAAATGTGGCTATAAACTGTTAAAAAATGTGGGAAAAAAAATAGTCCCTTACTTTATAAATATTGAACATTTGCATCGCAAATCTATCAAATTTGTGCAAAAAAAATCATTTGCTAATGAAGAAAAAGCCCCTAGTCGATTATAAAAAGGTTTTCAGTTTAAAGAAATTCTCAATTATTGTTTATCGGGCATTTCATATGCCTATATTATCATTTTTTTGATAATGATATTGTGTGCCTGTCTAAATTGTAATTTGTTCAAGTTGTGCCATAAAAATGTTATTTTAATAATCTCTATTAATTTTTTGACATTTTGTCTTATGTTGGGTTTGTTAGATTTTATTATACAATATAGTTTTTAGCATAGGTGCAACGCACCTATGCTTAAGGTATATACGACATTTTGAAAACACACATCGAATGGTTGTCCATTTTGAAGCCTTACCTGATCAAAAATCAGACGAAATATCTTTTTAATTTAGTTTATGGTAATTCTTACTCTTTTTTTTTGAAACGTTTTTCTTACGTTTTCTTCCAAGAATATTGCTGACACCGTTTTTAGTGAATTTTTCTAAGACCGTTTTACGTGAAAAAACCTTCTAAGAAACTAAAACAAATTTCGTTCGTAAAACAATTCTGTTCTTGTTGATAGTGACCTCGCACCTAATTTCTATTTCCTTTGTTTACTGTTCTGTGAGAGGTCAAATGTTTTCTGATTTATGACATGGATTCTGACCTGCCTTTCTATGGATTTGATGAAGTAGAGTTTGAAAATAATAGAGATGTGTTAATTGAAGTTAAAATGACTTACTTTTAGCCAGAAATTAACGTTACGAGTAGAGCTAACGGTTTAAATTAGGCATCGGATTTAATGGATTCGCGCGAATTCTGGACGAGTGTTGTGTCTGTAAAATATTAAATGGAAATCTGTAAATGTATCAAGTCGGAAAAGAAAACGGATGGTTGCATAATGGTATGCGTGAAATAATGTAATTCTACGTATTTATTTTCATAGTTATGTCATTTTGTAACCATTCACATTCGTCACTATTTGGAATTCCCTTTTCTAAAAATAGAACATATTGGTAACAAGGGGGGCGACTCTTGATGTCAGCAATCGTTAAGGTTACAATATACTCAATAATCGAGTCATGAAGGCTGTACTCTCTAAACAAATCATCATATTTTCCTCGAAGGCATGTTATACACTTTATACTGTTGTTCTGGTTTTATCGTTTGGAGATATTGAGAAGGTAAGCATAGGTGTTCACTACTAAATCCCTGAAATAGGATAAAGTTGGAGATTAAAGTAAAAAATGGCACTGCAAAAGGTTACAATCCACTAGATTTTTTTTTTATTTGAGTCGAATTCTTTTTTGGTTTGAACATGAAATATCTGTTTTATTGCTTAAATCGATTAAGCTAAGAATGCCCGTCAAGAAAAGGTATGGTTATGGGGGTCTCTATGTGCAAAATGTTGTATTTATTTTTGCTCGAAGTTGTCGCTTTTATATCGAAACATATAAGGAAACTATTTAGTATATTTTGACCTTAACATTTACTTCAGCAGCATCTTCCCTGTATCTTGCAACTATGCTTTCAGCGCCATCGGCGCTCTCGTTTTATATTTTATTTGCAGAAAGTTGCAACCACAACTTTTGATGGGTCATGATCATTCTCCCAAGTTCTTGGTGATACAGTTCTAGCCTTATCAGTTTAACCGGTCTCAGTCTTTCTCTGCCTCTCAAAAAATTCAAGATATACCCCCCCCCACGCTGCATTAATTCCCATTCCGGCACAGCTTCAAATCAACCCATCTACTTTATTTGGAAAGGTGAAACTTTTTTCAACAAATTTATTATTGAGTAAAGTAGTTTTATGTTTTTGTTTTATCTTTGAATGTTATAGATCTTAATTCAAATAAATAATCTAATAATATTTTATAATATTTAGATTTAGATTTTTATTTTAAAAGTGGTTGTGCAATGAGTGCTTAATTATGTTTTTATAAAGGTTTCTGTATTTCATTTTCAGGTTAACTAGAGTACTAGACTACCAATGTACTCAATCATTTTCTGTTTTGTTAAAAATGAGGAGACAGAACCAGTTTTATGTAAAGTTATGATTTCAGACACTTAAAATTGAATAGTTCATGTATTATTACCCTAGATATCATATGGCAGGTATTGACTAAGAAAGAATCTTTATTATTTAGAATTTTTCTTAAAAATTGAATTGTTTATGTATTATAAGTAATGGCAGGTATTGACTAAGAAAGCATCTTTATTATTTATAATTTTTCTTTGTTGACATTAATTCTTTGTGTATGATATTCACTTTTTTGCCTTGCTATTTAAAGAGTGACACAAAAAAGGAACACATTTGCATCTTTAAAGTATAAGTTGTCCTGAATTCTTCTTTTGATCAAATCTGTCATGTTTATTTTTTTAATTAAGTTTATTTTTGTTAAGTTAAATGTTATAAAAATTGCATAAGACCAATTTGTACATGACACTGTTATTTACAAATCTCTGAATCTTGTAAATGGAACATCAAACCACAATACTTTCTAATAGAAAATTGAAGTCACACTGTGTTATTTATAGCAAAATGGCAAATGTCAGTTGCCTATTCTGGATTACAGGAAAGATTTTCAAACATACTGAGTGCGTACATGTACGTCACGTATGTGTGGCTAGACAATTCAATGATTTCAGATCTAGCTTGCAAACTATATTATTTTGGTAATTGAAAGACAAATGCAAGACAAACAACATTTACCAATATTTTAGGTTTTCAATAATTTATTTCCATAAAATTAATGGGATCGTTATATGATATCTTAAAAAACAATACTGTATTATCAACATGAGGAATTTATTAATAGTTACAGTCCATCTTCCCCTGACAATTTACTGACCAAGCATGGACCCTGAACGTATTGGAGTCGAAATTTATCTGAAATGCCTAACTGTAACTGGGCAAAAATGAATATGAACTGAGAAGTCAGCATTTCCCTTCTCTGATTAGTTTTTCATCCGATACTACAGACGTGGTTATGTTTCCAATGTTCTGGGGGATACTGTTCAAATCAGCCAATGGAATGAATAGTGTATTCATTCGGGTTTGTTGGCCTTATGTAAAGGTCATTTAAGGTAAAAGCTGGGTTTTTAAAAGATGTTGAATGAATTTTTGTTTTGATATTACCCACTTCTGTTAAGGCTATGACATATATGCTCACTGGGTGTTCAGTAAATCATATGCACTAATGACAAGGTCATGACTTTGACCTTGTGACCTGAAAATCAATAGGGGTCATCTGCCAGTCATGATCAATGTACCAACGAATTTTCATGATCCTAGGCATAAGCGTTCTTGAGTTATCATCCGGAAACCATTTTACTATTTCGGGTCACTGTGACCTTGACATTTGACCTAGTGACCTGAAAATCAACAGAGGTTATCTGCGAGTCATGATCAATGTACCTATGAAGTTTCATGATCCTAGGCATAAGCGTTCTTGAGTTATCATCCTGTCCCATTTTACTATTTCAGGTCACCGTGACCTTAACCTTTGACCTAGGGACCTTAAAATCAACAGGGGTCATTGGCCAGTCATGATCAATGTACCTATGAAGTTTCATGATCCTAGGCATAAGCGTTCTTGAGTTATCATCCGGAAACCATTTTACTATTTCGGGTCACCGTGACCTTGACCTTTGACCTAGTGATCTCAAAATCAATAGGGGTCATCTGCGAGCCATGATCAATGTACCTATGCAGTTTCATGATCCTAGGCCTAAGCGTTCTTGAATTATCATCCGGAAACCATCTGGTGGACGGACATATGGACATACGGACGGATATACGGACCGACATGTGCAAAACAATATACCCCTCTTCTTCGAAGGGGGGCATAACAATATATAGGGTTCTTAAACCAGGCAATCACTTTCTCTAGGTAATCGAAGTAATCTAGGTAATCATAAGTAGTTTCTTGACAGCTTTAATTTCTTATTGCAGCTGGATAGAGATTTCTTCAATATTGGCAACAAAACATTAGACAAGAATTCTAGTACACATAAAGGTAGTCTTGTCTAAAAGGCTTTTGAAAATTGCTCATGCAGTGTTACTGGTCTGACAGTGATTATAGAGCTCATAATGTGTGTTGAATGCACTTTGTTTTACAAGTTAAAACAATACAATCATAAATCAAACATGTGATTTACTTCGACAAAGAACCAAGTGTATAATGTTAATCTATTCTATAATAACTTCAAGCTAAAAGAGAGAGAGGGAGGGAGGGAGGGAGGGAGGGAGGGAGGGAGGGAGGGAGGGAGGGAGGGAGGGAGGGAGGGAGGAGGGAGGAGGGAGGGAGGGAGGGAGGGAGGGAGGGAGGGAGAGAGGGAGGGAGGGAGGGAGAGAGAGAGAGAGAGAGGAGGGAGGGAGGGAGGGAGGGAGGGAGGGAGGGAGGGAGGGAGAGAGAGAGAGAGAGAGAGAGAGAGAGAGAGAGAGAGAGAGAGAGGTCATTTTTTACCTCAGAGGCAAGATCTGAACAGAGAGAGAGAGAGAGAGGTCATTTTTTACCTCAGAGGCAAGATCTGAACAGAGAGAGAGAGAGAGAGGTCATTTTTTACCTCGGAGGCAAGATCTGAACAAGCTTACCAGAGGACCACCATACAATGTTATAAACTGTAATCAATCCCATGACTCTTATGGATTCAGAGAAGATCTCAAACTTAACTATTTACTATATAAGTCAATAGAAATCTTGTGAACCTTGGCAAGGCAAGTTTTGACCCCTGAGGCATAATTTCAACAAAATTGGTAGAAGATCACGTCTTTTTCAGCTTACTATCCAAAGAAAAAGAAATACGGTAAGAATATCAATATTGTTCTGATACATCAATGTTGATGAGCAGCATGAGGAAACAACAACAACACCTACATGTGGTCTAGAAGTGTCAGAGCATCATGAATAAATGATTAAATGTTACTTTGTAGCAAATGATCTAAAGCAGCAATTTGCAAAATTAAAAATTTATTTAATAATTTATTTCCAAAATAAAAGAATGAAAGTGTAGTCTTAACATTACCAAGTATTTCATACTTTTCAAATACAATTAAGCAAAAAAAAAAGTAATTTCTAAAATACCATAAATTAAAATTGACAACTTGACAATTCTAAATTCTCATTTAACCCTTTCCCACTTAGAAGCAAAGTGAAAATGGCTATCTGCAAACAGCATAAAACCAGAACAGACTGCGAGTAACTTGCAGTCTGTTCAGGTTTGATGCTCTTTGCTGCTCATCGGTATCTAAGGTTTGGAGACGAAGCCTAAAAAACTTGAATCTAGTAAGAAAGGTCTTAAATTTAATGTAACTTTCAGCACGACTAAAAATGCATGAAAATACGTATCTAAGTGGTTAAGGGTTAAATTGTGACAAAGTTCATTGATATCAAAAGACTTATTTGTGCCAAAGTATTTTAGAAATACCTGTGATTATTGAAGGCACACTTTGTGCAACACAGCTGACTGTGGTCATCACATAACATTTCAATTTTGTGGTCCTTATGCGCTTCACACTTCAATAGAAATTCCTCCACCTCTTTCGAAACTGGCCATTCTTTCATGTCATTCCTTCCATAAGCTGAATGTTTTTTAAACCACTTATCATGCAACTGAATACATTTCCCACAATAAAGTTTCAAACATGTTTTGCAGTAAAAATCTGCATTTGCTTGCTCTTCGCATGAGGAACAAATAAAATCCTTAACCTCCTCAGAGCTTATGGCAAGTGAAGACATAGACAAGCCTGCCATTTTGATAACTGACTGTTAAGCACACAAAACTAACAGCTTAAGTTCAGGAAAATTATTAATTTCATAGTTTCTCTGTGAATATGAATAACTAGTCCCGAAAAGACATGATTTAAATCTTTGTGTATTTAAAAGTCAAGCAATCACAAAATCTGTACTGTACAAAAGTCAAGTTCAACCTCAAATGGATAAGCAATCAAGTATTTTGAACTAAACAAGTACCAAATAAACTGCCAAATGACATTCAATGGTATGACATCAGTGAACAGTGTAACTATGTAAACTGTAATGGGACTATTGGGTCACGTGGGTATTGAAGATATTATATTTCAAACTGTGGAAAAGAAGATACCTAATTGAAAATTAGATCATGTTTAACAGATTGGAAGGCAAAATGCAGTGAGTTTAAATGCATATTGATAAATGGACAGACATTTATGTACAATGTAAAAAAAAAAGTTCTAAGTGAAGGACACCAATTGTATATTTATCATCAATGTCAGTTAATTTTGCTTTAACATAGAACTGTCCTGTGTCCCGTAATCGTTCATAGTTCATGGACGACACATAGTTACTAACAATGTTCATTACTCTTAAATTACCGGTATGTAGCCTATCATTCGATATCTCGTCATGCGCGAATTGTCAAGATGACGAGTTTTGCATTAACTCCCATTTTCTCGTGCCGCGCATGGGACAAGTCGGTCCATCTCTATTTATGTTAATTTCTCTGCATAATACAGAATAAAATATTCAACAACACCATGTATCAGTTTCTAGTCCAATTTAATGTCTAACATACTTAATATTTTCAGTTATACAAATACGTTGTGATTGCTACATGATTGTATCTTTCTCGATCCGTACGTCTCCAAGTCTAAACGCTAACTGTCTTGTTTCCCTCTAACATCTGGCCCGTGAAACTCAGTTATGAATCCCATTGGTCAGTGTTCTATACGTGCTTGTTCCTGATTGGATACATTACTTAAGATACTGAATCAATGGAGCCCTGGGAACGGGATAAACAAACCACTAAAATATTTACAAGCTTTATCCAACCTTTTGATGAGAGATTTAACTGAATAAACACTATTGCCTGACCAATACAAACATACCCGGCCTTATGTCAACTATACTATTCTTTAATCTCTCCCTCATCGATAAGCTTATTTGAACATATGTGCACTTTGTGACTGTCATGTTTACTGGCCCTTTTGATAAAATTTTCAATGTTTTTTAAAAGAGGTAAATCCATATATTCCACCTATAATTTATAACCATAATGTGACAGTTCGTAATTGCTATGTAAAGTATTTAAAAAACAAATTGCTATTTTTACAATTAAAACATCATACCATTTTTAATATAAAATCCATAGGAAAAAATTGCACGTAATAAAATGGGGCATCCTATAAGTTAAAAATTGCACGTAATATGGGGCATCCTACAAGTTAAAAATTGCACGTAATATGGGGCATCCTACAAGTTAAAAATTGCACGTAATATGGGGCATCCTACAAGTTAAAAATTGCACAAAATATGGGGCATCCTACAAGTTAAAAATTGCACGTAATATGGGACTTCCTACAAGTTAAAAATTGCACAAAATATGGGGCATCCTACAAGTTAAAAACTGCACGTAATATGGGACATCTGACAAGTTAAAAATTACACGTACTATGGGGCATCCTACAAGTTAAAACACCTTTCAACTGAACAGTTTTCAGATTTGATTTTCTTATTTGTTTAGGCTGATTTACCAGACTGTTGAATTCTGATGAAAACAATATAACAATAAACAAGGAAGCCCAAGAGACAGCAATATCCTCCACAAAGATTGTTTTGACCTTGAAGTGGTGACCTTTATTTTGAGAAAGTGTGACTTAAACTCAAGCCTTTTGAACATTGTCCAAATCAAACAATCCGTGTAATGCACACATTTAATAATATAAAATGAACAACTGGCAACAGACGATGACAGACTACAAAAGTTCATTTGTTGAGCTTGGGTTTACTAAAGTCTGTAAAATCTATAATAGATGTTGTTGATGTGTATGTCAACTTACATTGGCAAGATATGGAAATTAAGAAACAGTCCCAATCTAAGAAACTTCATCCGGGCAGGAAGGAGGTCTGTTTATGTCCAGTGTCTGGCTAAAGTACTATTGTAGCTGCTTAGACTGGTTGAATATCTGAACATCATCTGTAAATGCATGTAGATATCAGTAAATAATCCTACTTTTAAAACATTTAAACCAACTCTAGTATAAAATCAACAATATTTGTTGTAAAACATGTATTTTCCTCACCAAAGCAGCCTAATCTTTAATATAATGTAATAATAAGTGACTTCATTAATGCATGTTTCTGTGACCTTGACTTTGATCTCAATCTCTGTAAAGGGTCATATTTTCCTACTGCCTGATAAACATACTAATTTCTATTACAAACAGCCCTTGTTTCTATGATCATAGACTAAGGTGTTTTCAAGGAAGTGTGTGAAAAATATTGTCATGCTACAAGCATCTGTGACCTTGATCTGATTGGCTGACCTATACTTGATAGCCTTACTTTTTCCTCTCACGCATCCAGCATACTAACTAAATGTATGTTTAAAGAAATATTGAAACGTGCCATGACGTCACGTCGGAACAATTATAAAAAAGTATTTTCTGTTATAAACCAAAATTACGGTGTAACTGTATTGTTTTAATTCAAAGAAAAAAATTTGTAAAAGATATTGAGTTTGTTATAAAAGTTGCTATTCAATGTATATTTTTCCTGAATGATCACTTATCCCTTTATCACGGTACCTATACCACGTGACTTTTAAGATATGTGTTGGGAGAATGAAGCGCGACCCAGTTAACATTTTTAATGATGTATTGTTAAATATTTCACCATTTTTAATTGGATAAAGTGGAGAGCCCGCTCATTCGTGAGAGTTTTCTATATGTATCACGATCTTTTATAACAAATAAGTATTTTTTCAGTTAAGTGCAACCGCGCGTTTGTAATATGAAGTCCCTTCACTGAAAAAATACTTATTTGTTTAAAAAGATCATGTTACCTATAGAAAACTCTTACGAATGAGCGGGCTCTCCACTTCATTCCATTACAAATGGTGAAATATTTAAGAAAGAGATCCTTAAAAATGTTAACTGGGTCGAGCTTTATTCTCCCAACACAGATTCAAAAAAGTCACGTGGTATAGGCACCATGTTTATTGCCTTCTTATACCAACATTCGCCAGCTTAGTGTTGTTTTTAAAACCTTATTGGCGATAAAAATCTATTGACTTTGTCACGCGCTAATTCTTTGTCGTTATAAATGCAGCTTAAAATTGCTACTCAAACACTTTATTATTGTTATATGTACCTGTTTCGTTTGTGTATTAAATTTTTGCAACTCAAAACGAATAAAACATGATTTTTGGAGTGAAATATACTGGTTGTTGGCTGCTATGGACAAATGACAATTATTCTCAAGTATAATATATAGCATGATTTTCGTCGTGGGAAATCCAGACTGACCGTTGTCTGCAATTGACCGTTATTCTCAAATGAGCTGAAGGTTAGTTTTGACTGTATTTTAAAGTTATTTTGCTTTGTAACTCTATTTTTATTTAATTTTAAAAAACAGCTACAATAACATCTTTGTTTATTAAATTGTGCTTTGCATAGATTCATAGTATGTACAGCTTTATAACAGCCACAGTCAGTAATTGAAATCAATGTATCACAAAGACTTAAGGCACTACAAAATTATTTAATACGAGTTTTAAGAGCCTATTTTCATCATTATTTAAATTCTCTGGTAAGTATTTGCTACCATTTTGGGTCAGCCACCTGTAGCAATCTGTCTACAGGCCTGATTATACACCTTCTTACTTGAAACTTAGGGTGTCACCAAATAAACCCAAGTAGGCGTATAAAAAGGAATATGATATAAAATGAAATGGATGGCTCCAACGACAAGCTGACACGAACATGTCAATGAAATGCAAATAATATAAACTGGATACTTAGCTTTTATGTCATATTGAAATGACTAGGCTCAAATTTAGCAATAAAACATAACCCATTTGGCTTTAAGATATATTATGTTTGCAAACCTGTAAAATATATGCAGAGAGGAAATGTTGTTTATCATACATCTTCAATCTTAGCTGGTAGAAGATTTTTTCATAATTTACGAAAAGAAAAAAAACAACAAAACAAATGTATCAGCAGGAAAGGGCTAATGTCGACCACCTATTTCTCTAAATAAATTGGTAAAATACCACTATATAATGTTACAACCCAAATACCAAACACTGGCCTTGTAGTTTCAGAACAGCAGGTTTAAAAGGATCTTTATGCAGATTTTGGCATGTATTTAAGTTAGTCATTAAATGATTTATATTGATAGTTAAATGATAAATGTAAACTGTGGATCTCAAAAGCTCCAGCAAAAAAATAGCATATTTTAAAGAAAACAAGATATGTGTTTGTCAGAAACACTATATGATGTCCCCTTTTGCGTCGCTTTGAAGCTATATATTTGACCATTGACCATGAAGGCTGGCCTTGACCTTGACCTTTCACCACTCAAAATCTGCAGCTCCATGAGATACACATGCATGCGAAATATCAAGTTGCTATCTTCAATATTGCACAAGTTTTTGCAAATGTTCAAGTTGGGACAAACAAACAAACAAACACACAAAACAACAGACAGGACAAAAACAATATGTCCCCCATTATAGTGATGGGGGACATAAAAAAAGAACTCTCAAATGGGCTCGCACCACTGACCCCTGGAGTAAAAGTCTATTGCTTAGACCACTCAGCCATCTGTGCTCATGCAATGAGTGATATATTTTATACTTTACATAAACAAATGTTGTAGTATAACAAAATATAATGACAACAACAGAACTCTCCAAATTATTCAATTGTTTCGCGTTGCAACGGTTTATAATTTCCAGGTTTTCAAATCATCAAAAGATGCATATTATCAATATTTTAGAGCATGGTAAATGTTCAGAATTTCTATTTCCTCACAAATATCTTTTTGTTTTGGTTTGTCAATTTACCACAATTTAAACAAAAAATGTATGTTTCTTATAAACTTTTCGTTTACCATAACATCCCTTGCAGCATAGCTAATAATGTTGCAGTATTATAAATTCAAGATATGCTGTACAGGGCCACTACATGTAATTCTCTCCCTGCTAGTGTGGGTCAGTTACTATCAATTATATTCAACAACACAAAAACAACAAGAGATTGCCAAGCAATATGGTCCCCTACCAGTGAAACTCCACCATTTTGTCAGATTTTTTTTATTTTTACTTTGTTTCCATAGCAACCAGAATTATTGACGTAGGAAAAATGAAATGACGTGCATAATCTCCATATTGCCATCTATCCATATTTTAAGTTTCATGACAAAATATTAAGAACTTTTAAAGTTATAACAGGATCCAGATAAGGGCTGTTTGCAAAGCCATTGTGTGAATATGTTTTTTTTTGTCACTGTGATCTTGACCTTTGACCTAGTGACCTGAAAATCAATACCAATCATCTACCAGTCATGATCAATGTACCTATGAAGTTTCACGATCCTAGGCCTAACTATTTTTGAGTTATCATCAAGAAACCATTTTACTATTATGAGTCTCTGTGACCTTGACCTTTGACCTAGTGACCTGAAAATTAATAGTGGTCATCTGCCAGTCATGATCAATGTACCTATGAAGTTTCATGATCCTAGGCATAAGCATTCTTGAGTTATCATCCGGAAACCATTTTACTGGTTCTAGTCACCGTAACACCAATCAGTGAAAGAAATGTGGACACATTTTTCTCCACCATCACAATATCTATGAACATGCTCTCTGCATCCAAATATCTATGAACATGCTCTCTGCATCCAAGTATATATCTATGAACATGCTCTCTGCATCCAAGTACATATCTATGAACATGCTCTCTGCATCCAAATACAAAGAACAAAACAAACTAGTTTTAAGAGTTATTTTGAGACTGCATGATGAATAATAAAGTTAATATCTAGACAAGCTTTTTGATGAGCAGATTTAACATGGACCTTTAATTGTACATTAATCTTTGAGGTGGGGAGACACGTGCTACATGAAACGAATTCTTTTATGGTTGTCATTCCTGGTAATTTCTGGTAATTTATTATAAGCTTGAATAGTGAACAAATATTCATTAAATCAGCTAAATTCCGCATTTACATACTAACTTTTGTATGTTATACTTAAAGTGCATTTCTTTAAAACAGGCAGCAATAACCAATTTTTATAGAAGACACAAAACAAACAAGTTTTGTATTCATACTATTTAAGGATTGTATTAAATTGTGTTGGCTTTCATATGCATATGAACACATTGTCAAACTTGCAATTGCATGTTCGCGCTAGACCCAATACTATTAGTATGATGCAATACCCATTCCTTATTAAAATGACTTTGCAATATACAGGGGCCGGATCGTACGCAAGCAACTGGCGTGACGTAAGTGAGATAAATAGTAACTGTTGTTCAAAATGGCGGTTAACGGATGATTTTTTATGTTTTCAACGGAAGTTTTGAAAGATTTGTACATTTACCATACTTATTTGACATTATACTTACTTACACGCAGGATGATCTACTGATATCCATTTAACCTCGGTATAAATCTGGTTGATGCATTATCAATATTAAACAAGATGTGTTTGTGAAACACAATGTCCCCCTATATGATGTTTGACATTGTAGGATGACCTTGACCTTGTGAAGGATGACCTTGACCTTGACCTTTCACCACTCAAAATGTGCAGCTCCATGAGATACACATGCATGCCAAATATCAAGTTGCTATCTTCAATATTGCAAAAGTATTCATAAAATAAGCGATTTGGGCCACATATATTTGACCTCTGACCTTGAAGGATGACCTTGACCTTGACCTTTCACCACTCAAAATGAGCAGCTCCATGAGATGCACATGCATGCCAAATATCAAGTTGCTATCTTCAATATTACAAACGTATTCATAAAATGAGCGATTGTGGCCACATATAATTGACCTCTGACCTTGAAGGATGACCTTGACCTTTCACCACTCAAAATGTGCAGCTCCATGACATACACATGCATGCCAAATATCAAGTTGCTATCTTCAATATTGCAAAAGTATTCATAAAATGAGCGATTTTGGCCACATATATTTGACCTCTGACCTTGAAGGATGACCTTGACCTTGACCTTTCACCACTCAAAATGTGCAGCTTCATGAGACACACATGCATGCCAAATATGAAGTTGCTATCTTCAATATAGCAAAAGTTATTGCAAAATGTTAAAGTTGGCGCAAACAGACAGACAGACCAACAGACAGGGCAAAAACAATATGTCCACCACTACTATAGTTGGGGACATAAAAAGTTATTGAAGACTTTATACGCAAGTGTCTCTTTGTTTACGATTGACACGTTTCACTGTATGTGCATTTTTAGGCCATACATAAGGTTTTCTCAGCAGTTTTCATGCAAAGGCTGACTCAAGAGCTATCACAGTTTACCTTGCATGAACGCCAGGATGCTTTCAACAGGCAATCACAATATATGCATCAAAATTTGAAAATTAACCACTATTTCCATAACTGTTGAGTACAATAACCCCACTTTCAGTAACTGGTATTTATGTTAAAGTAAGAGTACACAGATAAACAAGGGCTGTTTGTTAAACATGCATGCCCCCCATATGGGTTGTCAGTTGTAGTGGCAGCCATTGTGTGAATACGTTTTTGTCACTGTGACCTTGACCTTTGACCTAGTGACCTGAAAATAAATAGGGGTTATCTGCCAGTCATGATCAATGTACCTATGAAGATTCATGATCCTAGGCGTAAGTGTTATTGAGTTATCATCCCAAAACCATTTTTCTGTGTTGAATCACCGTGACTTTGACCTTTGACCTAGTGACCTGAAAATCAATAGGGGTCATGAGCAAGTCATGATCAATGTACCTATTTAGTTTTATGATCCTAGGTGTAAGCGTTCTTGAGTTATCATCCGGAAACCATTTTACTGGTTCTATTCACTGTGACATTGACCTACTGACCTGAAAATCAATAGGGTTCATCTGCGAGTCATGATCAATGTACCTATGAAGTTTCATAATCCTAGGCTTAAGCGTTTTTGAGTTATCATCCGGAAACAATTTTACTTGTTCAAGTCACTGTGACCTTGACCTTTGACCTAGTGATCTGAAAATCAATAGGGGTCATCTGCGAGTCATGATTAATGTACTTAGGAAGTGTCATGATCCTAGGCGTAAGCGTTATTGAGTTATCATCCGGAAACCATTTTTCTGTGTCAAATCAACGTGACCTTGACCTTTGACCTAGTGACCTGAAAATCAATAGGGGTCATCTGCGAGTCATGAACAAATTTGGTAGAGGACTATTTGATATCACTACATACCAAATTTACTAGCCCTAGGCTCTATAATTATAAACAAGAAGATCTTTAAAGTTCACACAAAATATAACTTATTTAAGCATATGTTCATTTTTGTGACCCCCGGGGCAGGGTCAAATTTGTCCCCAGGGACATAATTTGAACAAACTAAGTAGAGACCTATTAGATGTCACTACATACCGAATTTGGTAGAAATAGACCCAACAGTTATAGACAAGTAGATTTTTAAAGTTTGCACAAAATGGGCCCAATATAAGCATATGTTCAATTTTGTGACCCTTGGGGAACGGTCAAATTTGATCCCAGGGGCTTAATTTGAACAAACTTGGTAGAGGACTATAAGATGTCATTAAATACCAAATTTGGTAGCCCTATGCCATAAGGTTATGGACAAGTAGATTTTAAAAGTTTGCACAAAACAGGCCTTATATAAGCAAATATTCGATTTTTTTACCCCTTGGGGCAGCGTCAAATTTGACGCCAGGGGCATAATTTGAAGAAACTTGGTAAAGGACTATAAGATGTCACTACATACTAAATTTGTTGCCCTAGGCCCAATGCTTATGGACGAGTAGATTTTTAAAGTTTGCAGCACAAAATAGGCCTTATATAAGCAAATTTTCAACTTTTTGACCCCCTGGGGCAGGGTCAAATTTGATCCCAGGGGCATAATTTGTAGAAACTTGGTAGAGGTCTATAAGATGTCACTACATACCAGATTTGGTAGCCCTAGGCCCAATGGTTATTTTCAATTTTTGACCCTTTGCGACAGGGTCAAATTTGACCCCAGGAGCATAATTTGAAAACAAGGGCTGTTTGTAAAACATGCATGCCCCCCATATGGGCTGTCCATTGTAGTGGCAGCCATTGTGTAAATATGATTTTTGTCACTGTGACCTTGACCTTTGACCTAGTGACCTGAAAATCAATAAGGGTCATCTGCGGGTCACGATTAATGTACCTATGAAGTTTCATGTTCCTAGGCAAAAGCGTTCTTGAGTAATCATCCGAAAATCATTTTACTATTTGGGGTCACCGTGACCTTGACCTTTGACCTTGTGACATCAAAATCAATAGGGGTCATCTGCAAGTCATGATCAATCTACCTATGAAGTTTCATGATCCTAGGCGTATGCGTTCTTGAGTTATCATCCGAAAACCATTTTACTATTTCAGGTCACCGTGACCTTGACCTTTGACCTAGTGACCTCAAAATCAATAGGGGTCATCTGCGAGTCATGATCAATCTACCCATGAAGTTTCATGATCCTAGGCGTATGCGTTATTGAGTTATCATCCGGAAACCATTTTACTATTTCGGGTCACCGTGACCTTGACCTTTGACCTAGTGACCTCAAAATCAATAGGGGTCATCTGCAAGTCATTATCAATCTACCCATGAAGTTTCATTATCCTAGGCGTATGCGTTCTTGAGTTATCATTCAAAAACCATTTTACTATTTCTGGTCACGGTGACCTTGACCTTTGACCTAGTGACCTCAAAATCAATAGGGGTCATCTGCGAGTCATGATCAATGTACCTATGAAGTTTCATGATTCTAGGCCCAAGCGTTCTTGAGTTATCGTCTGACAACCACCTGGTGGACGGACCGACAGACAGACAGACCGACCGACCGACAGACTGACATGAGCAAAGCAATATACCCCCACTTCTTCGAAGGGGGGCATAAAAATTTGGAAGAGGTTTACCCCAGGAACATTCCTAAGATATTTCATCAGAATTGGACCAGTAGTTTAGGAGAAGATGTTTAAAGAAAAAGTTAATGCACGGACGCACGATGGAGTCAGGACCATTACATAAGCCCTGCTGGCCTCTGGCCAGTGGAGCTAAAAATCACAAATTGTTTTATGACAATAGGGCCAGAAGCTCAACTGAGACTTCCGGGAACTGAACTGCTCACAGCAATGTTTGAGATATTTATGAAACCATTTTCAAACTTGTTCACAATATATCAACTAGAGAGTTCACAATGTTTTACTATAGCATTTCACCACGCCCTTTTCTGTCTATTTTGGGAAAAAGTGCCTAGCGAAATTGGGATTTTTCGAGTCGCGAAATCTTCCAAATTAGGAAGAATTTTCATCGACAAAAGCATTATTTGGGAAATTATTTTTGCTGATTTTTTTATTATTAAATCAAATGTTTTCATACATAGGTATTGCCCCAAAATGCTAAGAAAGTATTAAGCTGTGTTTACCATGCAACAGTCATTGTTTACTGCTAACGTAAGTATGTGTATGATAAAAAAACACAGACTTTGTTCTGCTTGAAGTTCAAATAAAATACATAGCTTGATATGTCATTAAGGATTTTTTATAAATACCGGTATTCACAGTGGAAGGACCTGCATTCAACATATTTTTCTTCAAAATTCAAGTTGCCAAAAGTCTGAAGGCAACCATTTTTTGAAACACAACAGTAAAGCTGAACATCATAAATGTACAGTATTGAAAAGTTAAGAAGCTACAAAGGGTAGTGACTCTGAATCTGGCAGTGGCAAATGTTCATCACTTGCTTGCTCAGAAACCCCTTCTAGGGAAAACAAACTGGCATTCTGACTTGGACTACTGGGAATGTTTAACATTCAGTTTGTGTGTGCCTTTTGAGAATATTTTTCTAATTTTACTTCGAGAGTACTTCGAATTATGCGACATTTTTAAGACTGGGTCCGATTTTCGTATTTTTTTTACCCAAATTTATTCTTTCGAACCGGAGTAATGTTGAAAGTGAAACCAGACCACATTTATATATGTCAGACCATTAATCGATTCTCAACTAATTTACAATAATAACTGCGTAGACATGGTTATCACTTGTTGTATGCATACCTGATAATTCTGAATAATCCAACACTTCAATATTTAAAAGCTAATTCTGACCGAAAATGACCGTAAATGTGTCTAAAGAAATGCATAGACACAAGCGGCTGCCATGTTTTCTGAAGTGGCAAGATTGCAAAATTGCATTATGGAACACTCGATACGATGACGTTCTACGCGGAATTCCCATTTGCACGCTAAAACATGGTGCGCGATTATTTAAAACACAGAACATACCGGGAAACTCATTTTTCGGCTTCGATTATTTCTGTCGGAAATTGGGAATTTTTTTTTTAATTGGGAAAAAACATCCATATTTGTCATTGGGAATGGGTCCGACTATCAAACCCGTGAGATAGGCAGAAAAAGGCCTGTTCACTATAACATAGTAAAGAAATCTGCCCAGTCTGCTTGAAACAGATGGGAATCATTCTCAAACGCAGCCCAGATAACATTAGTACATAAATGTTCTGACCAAGTGTCATAAAGATTAGGCAAAATGTATGTCTTCTAGAGTGTTAACAAGGTTTTACTATAGCCATATAAGGAAAAATGCCCTTCCCCTGGTGGCTATATTTTTTATGAACCACAACCATTTTCAAACTTGTTCAAAATATCAACTAGAGAATTCACAAGGCTTAACTATAGCATTTTATTATAAAATAATAAAGAAAACTGCCCAGCCCCCTAGCAACCATGATTTCAACAGATGGGAACCATTTTCAAACTAAGCCCAGATATCCTTAGAACAAATGTTTCATGATTATTAGGCAAAATGTATGTCTCCTTGAGTGTTAACAAGGTTTTACTATAGCCATATAAGGAAAAATGCCCTTCCCCTGGTGGCAATATTTTTTATGAACCACAACTCTTTTCACACTCAGCCAAGCTATCATTAGAATAAATGTTCTGACTTAGTTTCATAAAGATTGGACCATAAATGTGACTTCTTGAGAGTTAACAAGGTTTTACTATAGCCATATAAGGAAAAATGCCCCGCTCTCCTGGCGGCCATGTTTTTCAACGGACGGGAAACATTTGGGAACTCAGCCCAGACATCATGTTTTGACCAAGTTTCATGAAGATTAACTGAACTAAAATGTGATTTCTTTAGTGCTTACAAGGTTTTGCTATAGCTTTATAAGGAAAAATGCCCCGCCCACTAAAGACCATATTTTTTGACGTACCACAACCTTTTTGAAAATCAGCCAAGCTATTTTAGAACAATATTCTGACCAAGTTTGGAGATTGGTCTAAAACTAAGACTGAAAAAGCAGTTTTTTCTGTTAAACATACAACTAAGAGTTTAAGACCTCTTTTTCTGTTGATCATACCTCTACGTCCATGATTTTAAAGAAATAATGAAAAAACGCTAACAAGCAGCAGTTTTAGCAGAAAAAAATACTTTTTGTCGTTTGACGTGTAAATAAGGACGTCATGAGCATGTGGGCTTAATATTTGTAAATAATGGTTTTTGCTGTTTGTGTTGCATTTTGGGTTTGAAATATAAAATAAAAAATATATTACATCTTGGTATCAAATTGTTTGTTTTGTTGACTCTGATTCAATTGTACTAAAATGATTACTTTGTAGTTGATTCCGAGTAATATGACAATCCTCAACACATGACTGATATAAGATCTTCCTGTTGACCATCATATAAACAAATATATCAGGCAACATTGTATCAGGCAGATATCAATAGGGTGGTATGATAAATTCCGATGCACCGTGCTTTATGACTAAAATATCAGTAAATTACACATATTTTGCATTGCATCTTGTTGATATTTTTTTAAATAGTATAATAAGTTAACATATTGAATCTCAGCTCAGGTATCCTTATTTTGACCTATGACAATTTTTCGACTCTTTGATGCAAGAAAAATCTGATTATTCAAAGAAAACATGCACATTTTAGTGAAAGAAGGGCTACACAGACTTAAAAAATGAGTCCTACATTTAAAAAAAACAATGTTCGCATTTTCAACAGTTTCAAGGTTAAATGAAAACATACTTGTATTCATATTTCCAGGTTTAGCATTTGCAATAAGTACACTGAATACAAACAAAACTAGAGATGTCGCGGCAGAGGCGGACGCGTATCCCCACGCTGCATGTTTGACCCAGGGGCGCCCCAGGGTTGGTAATGGTTGAGATTGGCCGTATTGTCATAAGAGAAGTTCAGTATCAATTAGAAGTGAATCTGTGCAGAAATGAAGAAATTATAGTAAAAGACAATTTTGGGTGGGTGTGGCCTATTATGGGCGGGGCGCCCCAGGGTTGGTAATGGTTGAGATTGACCGTATTGTCTTAAGAGAGGTTCAGTATCAATTTGAAGTGAATCGGTGTAGAAATGAAGAAATTATAGTAAAAGGCAATTTTGGGTTGGCATGGCCTATGTGGCCGGGGCGCGCCAGGGTTGGTAATGGGGGCCATGCATATTGAGATTGACCGTATTGTCATAAGAGAGGCTCAGTATCAATTTGAAGTAAATCAGTGCAGAAATAAAGAAGTTAATGTAAAATAACATCACAAAATGAGTGAAAATCTCTGACCCGGCTCCGCCCCAACCCCCATAACTTTAGACCCAAGGGTCAGATCAAAATTCCGTCACTGTCATCGTCGCACATATGCTCATAGCTACTAGGTGTGTAAGTTTCAAGGTTCTAGTGCTAATAGTGTAGGAGGAGCAGGTGACATTAAGAAAATTAATGTATTATCAAAACTGTTTTGTCCATTATAGAACGGTATTACAGAGATAATACATGTACAAGTTTCTTTCTGTTTTTTCTCACTAAGATCGTTTTTTGTATACAGAGTTAACAGAATAGAGCTCTCACTACAGGTGATACTACAAGGAAGCTGTCTCTGGCCTTGGCTATATTTAACATACGCAGGAACTCTCTTCAATGTCATTCCGCCGCATATTTCTGTGTATGTATTTGCTGATGATCACACTGCAAATATACGCTTTACTCCAACACCATCAATGGAACGCAAAGCAATACAAGACCTTCAAGATTGCACAATAACCATTAACAACTGGATGAATGGAAATAAGCTCAAAATGAACAACTCAAAAACAGAATTTCTAATGTTTGGTAATCGGAAACAACTTGACAAGTGTGTGACTGAGTGGGTTGTCATTATAAATGATGCAATTCCAAAACAAAAGTTTATACGCTATCTTGGTGCCTTTCTAGATGAAAAACTTAATTTTAAGGAGCATATAACGCGTAAATGTAGAACAGCCATGCTTAATTATTTTAAATCAAAAGCATTCAAAAATATTTAACAAGTGAAGCCACAGAGATTCTTGTTTTATCATTAGTTGTTTAAGATCTAGGTTACTGTAACGTGTTGTTGTATGGAACCGCCCAGTGTGATCTTATTAAAATGCAGATAATTCAAAATACCATGCAAAGCTAGTTTAAATTGGGAAAAAATACGATAGTTCCAGGAAAGCATTTTTTTACCTCCATTGGTTACCGGTAAAATACCGAATAGAGTTCAAACTATTGACCTTTATGTACAATTGTTCCCCCGGAAACGCGCCGGCTTGTCTAACGGAACTATTAATGCTCCAATTTCTGAAGCGGAACCTGAGATCTGCCAACAATAACGTGATGAGCTACACAGTCCCTGTAAACAAAAGATGAACATTCAGCGATAGGGCTTTCCGGACTGCTGGCCCAAGAGTCTGGAACACTATTCCATTAGCGATCAGGCAGTCAGAAACATTTCATTTGTTCAAAAGAAACCTGAAGACATTTTATTTTAGGAAGTTTGACACACTGTTTTAAATTGTATAAACTTTTTAATGTGCTCATTTAATGTGTGTTTTAAACCCCACAATCAAAGCACTCACTCATTAATTCATTAATTATTAATCTACTTATTTATTTTAACTTAATTAAAGTAGTGTTTTGTTTTATTTATTTAGTTTGGTTATTTTAAAGAATTTATCAGAGTTTAGTACTGCCTATATTTATATGTTGTCAGCTTTTTACCTCGTAACTTGTATGAATTTTATGTTATTTTTATATGTACAACGCCATTGAATATACACGCATAAAAATAGGTGTTATATCAAATAAATCAGTTTCAGTTTCAGTTTTGATACAAACATACCCTGCAATACCAAATACACAAATATAGATAAACATGTTTCATTGTGACTATAAACTACATGTACATGTGAAAAGTGATATTTCATTTTTATGTGACATTTTAAGATGCTATCCTGCCTTTAATGATATGCAAGGCGCCTATGGACTACTGAACACCTGAGAGCAATAAAACGTAAACATAAAATATGCTTTCCCTCTGAAATAAACCCACCTATCCAAAACGAATTAACATAATTGATATGGTATGTGATATCAGAAGTATACCACAGACGTTGTTAATTGTATCATTTTAAATGTTATTTCTTTTAAATCACCGCATGACATCGCAGATAAGTTTCTATTCGGCTGAAAAGAGATTATAGCTGATATGGTTACGAAATGTTAAATTTAAATGTAAATTTAGTTACCACGGGAATATAATGTTTCTTTGTATGATAAATACCCTGCTTTGGAATTTGTAAATTCCATTTATCAATTGAATCGCATAGAATGAAAATGAAATGCATAACAAAATATTAAGAAACAAGATGCGTTTGTGAAACACAATGTCCCCCTATATGATGTTTGACCTTGAAGGATGACCTTGACCTTGTGAAGGATGACCTTGACCTTGACCTTTCACCACTCAAAATGTGCAGCTCCATGAGATACACATGCATGCCAAATATCAAGTTGCTATCTTCAATATTGCAAAAGAATTCATAAAATTAGCGATTTGGGCCACATATATTTGACCTCTGACCTTGAAGGATGACCTTGACCTTTCACCACTCAAAATGTGCAGCTCCATGAGATACACATACATGCCAAATATCAAGTTGCTATATTCAATATAGCAAAAGTATTCATAAAATGAGCGATTTTGGCCACATATATTTGACCTCTGACCTTGAAGGATGACCTTGACCTTGACCTTTCACCACTCAAAATGTGCAGTTTCATGAGATACATATGCATGCCAAATATGAAGTTGCTATCTTCAATACAGCAAAAGTTATTGCAAAATGTTAAAGTTGGCGCAAACAGACCAACAGACCAACAGACAGACAGGGCAAAAACAATATGTCCCCCACTACTATAGTGGGGGACATAAAAAGCAAGTGTTATACAGAGGATAAACTCCTTTCCATGAATTCCTTTTAAAAAGCTATTTGCAATAATTAGGTAGAGTAATTCTTACTTTGCATACAGGAATGAACACTTAAAAGGAAAGTCAACAAACCAGAGCTGTACCAAGCCATCTTTGTGACCATGACAGTACCACCATCTTTGTTTGAAGACAAACTGGTCCATCAAGCTTTGTACATGTATTACTGCCAAGGTAGCATACAGTAAATGGAAATGTAAAATATTTATTTAGTCCATTTTTGGTGAACAACTTTGCTTTGGATTAAGTAAGATGTTTCCTTATCTCAGAAATTTCTCAAACAAGTGAATAAAAAAGGAATACGATATGCATGTACAATAAATTGGCAATAACAACAAGTTGACATGAACATGCTATTATTATGAAAATCACATAAACTGGTTACTTAGCGGAAATTGCATGTTAAAAGGACTTTTTTTTAAATTAGCAATAACACATGATCTATCTGACATCAAAATATATCATTTCTGCAAACCTGAAAATAATACGCTGTAATTATTATTAGGCAGACATGCCTTATGCGTGACCATTTTTAAGTTTTGCCAAGCTGTATAATGCTAAAATATGACAACTGGCATCTAAGTGTTACCTTAGCTTAAAAGGGAACATGAAAGAGGTTTCTACATGTAACTGTTTAACATATTTGGCAAGTTATTTAAGAAGTGCATAATTACTATTGAAGTATCAGTCTGGATTCACCTTCGACCTGTAAGTGTGCCCTTGACCTTTTAGTAAGGTAGACAGGTGTTACATGTTAAACACCGTCTCCTAATGATGGTCTTGTGTAATTATTCATTTTAAAATTGCATGCTGCATGATGAAGTTACTGTCTGTTTAAACCTAAACACACACCCATACAATAACAGACACACAAATGCACACTCATACACTCAACCATACAGGGGTGGCGAAATCAAATGTCCGAGTTGCCCGAGTCGTACATTTGCTTGTCTGGGCAACTGATTTTTTTCAATTAAGTTGTCCATGGACAACAAGTTTTTTTTTTAATCGGGTCCAGGTATACAAAAAAATACATTGTATTAAAGCCGTAATTAAGTTTTACAAAACTGGATGTTGACATGCGATTACATTGTCAGTGCTATTTGCGGAGCAATCAAGCTAAAATACGGGCACTCTCCTGCGCAGTGATCTCCCTTATTCTATAAGAGACCAGGAGCATGTCGCATTTTTAACATTCGGCCCACCTGTTCGACATTGTACACACTGGTTTCTTTTTTTTTATAATCAGACGGAAATAAAAAGTATCAAAACACGGTCTAACTTGTTATTTAAGATGACTTTAATGGTAAAAATGGAACATTTAGTTTTTTTAAATCTTCAACAACTGAGCAGAAACCCCAAGCTTTGAGCAGTCCACCTCCCAAAAAAACTAAGAAAGATTATGATAAAAAATATGATCTAAGTAAACGCACCAGAACTTTTCAAGAAACGTGGCTCACAGATTTTCAATGGTAACCAGTTGATGATAATCAAATTGCTACCAGTAGCGGAGCCTCAGTCTGATGAGGTCGACATATTGGACTAGTTTAATTTGTTAAGATTACGATGTACTTATGTTCAACACATGTTTTTATAACAATAGCTTTGCAAGATTAAAAGTTTTAGAAAGTCTTTATATTGTTTATAATATACTGCTATAATGAATGTACTATTGAAATACAACTATAAACAAAACTAGCAAATCATACTCATTTTGGTATATTCCACGTTGTTTTACATTAATCATGTAATCATATAATTCATATAAACATATAACGAACAAGTGTAGTTCAGCAACGGACAAGTTAAATTTCCTAAATGGTTGTCCGTGGACAAGTATAGTTTTTTGAGATTTCGCCACCCCTGCTATATCATTGTTTCTGAAGCTGTCTCGTATTAAAAAAAAGGATTTGTAACAAACATTACCCATGTATACCATCCAATGCTTTGACAGACGCCTTGCAAACCTGCCATGGCTAAGTTCATGTGCACATAATTCTGGAGCATTTACATAACTGCGATTGAAAATTGTGTCATTTACAGTACAGCCAAAGCGGAACAAACATACTTCGCGATCCGTGGCGTCAAGGCGCAACAAGTCAATGCCGAGTTGGCAGTTCACTCAGCCCGGGTGTACTTTGTCCAGGGTTTTCCATGGAAATCCATGGAAAATATGAGGCTGGAGTATTCGGACTAAGTTTCCAGCCTTTTCCAGCGTCAATATTTAAAAAAAAAGGTGGAAAATTGTCCATGGTATGTGGAAATAGCCTGGAATAGTTTCCATGGTTTTCCAGGCTCCCTGGAATAATTACCATGGAACAATTTCCAGGGTTTTCCAGCCAGCATGGAATAAATACCGTCCGAAAACTCCATGTAATCTGGAAAACCATGGAAAACCATGGATTTTTTTCCAGGGTTTTCCAGATTACATGGAGTATTCGGACGGTATTTTTTCCATGCTGGCTGGAAAACCCTGGAAAATGTTCCAGGTTTTTTCTTTGTTTAATATTCCATGGATGCCTGGTATAACATGGAAAATTGTCCAGCGTTTACCATGGTCACTGAATAGAAAAAGAAATTTCTGGTCTAAAAACAATATTCATGTATTAAATGAATACAATACTCACAGCTTAAATAAATCATAATTTAAGGTTAGATTAAAACAAAACAAAAAATCAACATAATGCCTTAGTTTCTTCGATGTATTATTTTGTTCACAATTCATCAAAATATAACATCAGATTACAAATTGTGTTACATTTATTTAACAAATTATTCAGATCAAACAAGTGTTGTTTAATACATGCTTACAAAGCCTCTAGGTCCATTATCATAAATCAGGCCCTTACATAACAGAACAGGCGCTACTTTAAAAGTTAAAAAGTAAAATGCAACCTTAACAACATGTATTCAAAGTAACAAAATACAAGCAAGTCAAGTAATATACAGTAACAATTCACGAACCCTGTACAAACGATATACAATAAACAAAATGAAAAATTTAAGTTATTTTAGCTACTTCATGTTTGTCACAATATATGTAGCTGCCCATGAGAACAATTAAGGATACTATTTTTCTCAGCTACTTTCACTTTAATGCAATTTAGGTGCTCAATTTCATTAAAATACTTTTATATAATTTTATTGTTCAAAGAAATTCAGAACATGAATGCATGTACATGTATTACTTTCCAAGTGACAGTTAGTAAATTATAAGTACCCAGGTGGGATAAAATTACAGTTTTTAAAAACTTTTTTGTTAATTAGCTGGGCTTCAGTAGGTCGTGGATCTTTTATAGAACTTGTACTGCTGTTATACTGTACGGCTCCTGCATGATCTCTGAAAGAAAAACAAAGCAAACAATATTACAAGAAAGTCATAAGTTTTTTACATTCATCTGTAAAAGTAAATGTGCAGCAATCATATGATTGAATATCTATACTTCAACGCTCATTCACATTTTAATCTATTTTAGATATTTCATATCACTGCTCAATTCGGTACATCTGGCTTTTTTGTATTTGAGCGAACATTTACGATCCTAAGTAGTTAGCAATTATTTCTTTTCCATTTAGTGAAATTTATTCTCTTAAAGTTTGCAAGCGGGCTTTAATCTACTTGCAAACAGGCAACCACACAGGAAAACTGAGACTTTCAAGTGAATAAATTGTTGATTTAACTTATATTTTTATATGACTCTCTTTTATTTTGAAATTTATATTGTTGTTTTCTTAAATGCCCCAAAACGGGGTACACTAGCATGTATCTGGAAACTCAAACATATATAGGAATTTTATATTCAGATATTGCTATATGAAAGATATGCTAATTTGCTAATTCATATAAAAATAACCTGTAATTGAAACTAGACCAAAATATTGGATACCAAAAAGACAAAATACTTTCAGGTGGTTAACACTAAATTACTTATATGAGCCCGGGGCATAACAATATTAACCATGAATTTGTGGCCATGTTAGTCCTCTTGGTAAATGCGCCAAAAGAGCCGCTTTGCTGTCTTGGGTTATTTCCCTGCCAAACTCTGCAGTATCTTCCATCAACTGGTCAGCTACAGTTAAAGCACATAATGAAAATGTATATAGAAAATAATTCAAGTATTGTTTTAAATATTTAGTAAAATTGTCTTTAAATAATAACTTACAATGAAGTTAATACATCACAAAGCATAGCATAACAAAATTTTGCTATAATTAGAATGATGTGTAATTCTATTGGTATGAAAATGTACAGTGAAACCTAAAAAACAATGCTATTGGTTTAATTAATTTATTTATAAACGTTAACAGCATTAATGAGCATTGAGTTCTCATCATGCACAGCACATAACTCCCTTAGCCTCAGTTCCCTAGCCATGCATTATAAACTTCCGATACTACATTCAAGCTTATTAATATCTCCACATAGGACTTCCTTTATCAAGCTGCAAACTGCACTTAGTGAAAATGTGTGTGACAGCTGCTTTTAAACTTCTATATTTGCCATACTTTTACCTAAAATGTCACATAAAAAAGGTCTACAATGATGACATAAGAAGAATAAATTTAAAGGAATATTTAGAAATAATGAAAAGCACAAACCTTCAGTTGTTGTTCTATTCCTAGACAGACTTCTGAAACACTTGTATGCATCACTTTTTAACAACATTTCATGTCACTTTCCAAATGATATCCATACATTATTATTTTAAGAAATTCTTGTTAATGGAAAAACTCATTAAGTTAAACTCTACTGTTTGTGAAATTACATTAACTTCATTTTAACAACAAGTTTAACCTGCATTTTTTCTTCAATACGCCTTCTCCATAATTTCAATCTAACAGGTAAACTTTCTGTATTTGAACTCAGCCAATCAGAAAAGGCTGTGATATTTTATAACCAATAGATTAGCCGCAGACACATCTGACTCACACACAGGCTTTTCAGATAGTTTGTTAATTGCAAACCTGGACTGTAGTTAAATATTGAGTGTGTAAACACCTTGAACAGGGTTAAGGAATTTAAACTTGTAGACATTGCTTTGAAAGTTACTACTTTTACTTCTACTACTAGTACTACTACTACTACTACTACTTCTGCAAAACTAATACTACTATTACAACAGCCACAACAACAACAACAACTACCTACTACTACTACTACTACTACTACTACTACTGCTACTACTACTACTACTACTACTTCTACTTCTACTACTACTACTACTACTACTACTACTACTACTACTACTACTACTACTACTACTACTACTACTGCTGCTACTACTGCTACTACTACTACTACTACTACTACTTCAACTACTACTACTGCTTCAACTACTACTAATACTGCTACTGCTGCTGCTACTGCTGCTGCTGCTACTACTCCTGCTGCTGCTGCTACTACTACTACTGCTACTGCTGCTGCTGCTACTATTACAACTCCTGCTGCAGCGACTACTACTACTACTGCTGCTGCTGCTGTTACTACTACTACTACTTCTACCACTACTACTGCTGCTACTTCTACTTCTACTACTACTACTACTACTACTACTACTACTACTACTACTACTACTACTACTACTACTACTACTACTACTACTACTACTAGTACTTCAACTACTACTGCTACTACTACTGCTACTACTACTGATGCTGCTGATGCTGCTACTGCTACTACTGCTGCTGCTGCTACTTCTACTACTACTACTGCTGCTGCTGCTAATGCTACTTCCTTAACTACTACTACTACTGCTGCTACTAGTATTGTTATTATTATTTATACTACTATTGCTACCATTACTGCTACTATTCCTGTAAATGCTAAAACAACAACACAATAGTAACTGCTACTAACACTTAAATTTGCACCAATAGTATAATTATCAGTAGTTTAACTGCTTGTACAACTTGTACAACAACCACTTTTACTTCTACTCCTACAACATATTCTACTGCCAGCACCAGCATTACTACTTCTACTACTACTACTACTACTACTATAACTACTACTATTTCTGCCCAAACTATGCACATTGTTTTATGTTTTATTCATATGTTGTGTAAATTGTTGAACTCTGATTTACTTTGAATAAAATGTGTTGCATTTTTATAAGTTATTTTCTCCTCTTATAAAGTCTAAGTTTTTTCCAGGGTTAGCTGAAAATGTTAGAGTCTTTTCCATGCTTAAAAAATTCTATGTTCCACTTTCCATGCTATCTGGAAATATTTTCCAGGGTTATCCAGCCTAAATCCAGCGTTTTCCATTCCTTTTCCATGCTTTTCCATCCAAGGCTGGAAAATGCTTGGAAAAAAAGTCCACGTTTCATGGACATTTCTAGAACAAAACCCTGGAAAACCCTGGAAACTGTTTCAAATTCCAGGGATTACCATGGAATTCCATGTTATACCATGGATTTCCAGCCTAAGTTCCATGATTACCCTGGACAATGTACACCCGGGCGAAGCCGCATCAGTATGCAGCCGCACGTTGCATTTCGCCGCGATACTTCGCATCTGTCCATCGAGGCAAGCTGCACGATACGACGGAGTCGATGCGCATCATAAAATAATTATTTAAAAAATGTGTAGTTAGTCTATAAATTTGAAACGAACAATTATAATAATATTTAAAATCATAATTAATTTAATGTATCTATTACTGAATACTTTCTATTTTTTCCATCACTACTCATTACCCGATAATCCAGTATATTCCATTTTTAAAGCAAATTCTGGTAAATATTTACGATAAAAGTTCTAATGAATTTCAAATAATAAAAACATTCACAATTTTTTAAAATTGTCAAATACATTTTGGCATTTGTTTCTATTTAAAGATGTGATGAAATAACGTCCAATGAGGAGGGTTTTTTTTCCACTGAACACGCGTAAATCGCTTGACGTGATGTTCATGTTTCTATACAACACAAAATACATCCACACTTTCCATGCTCTGTTCTACATGTGACGTCTGCATAATTTTCGTGCACTTCTAATTGAGACAAAGGATAAAGCACCGTTTATTTGACGCTATAATTTAATTGTTAATGTTGCGTTAGCATTTTAATTCGTCAACATGTTTTGGATTACAAATTGAATATAGCTCATTTGAGAATCAAACAAAACATTTACAGTAGTGTGTAATTAATTCAACAATAATTTGTTTAGGTGCATTTAGTGTCGAATATTTTTGAGTGATAAGTATAATTATATAAATTATATAAATAGTCTATAAAGCATCATATAAAAATCATATTATTAAAACGTGAAAATAATAACAATGAAAGTAGCGTATATCTAGGTTTCCACGCTACACAAATGTACATGTAGGTGTACAGTCAAACCTGAATTCAGCGGTCAGTCAAGGGAAATGATCAAAGTGACCGTTGTCCACAGGTGACCGTTGAATTCGGATCACAATTTCAAGAAGGTTGGTCAGTTGGTTGTATTACTACCGCATTACCCCACCCAGTCGTTTGCATACAGTGTAAAACAAATGCTCATTGCATTAACAAAGCATAATAACAGCATTAACTTACGCGTGTACATTGAATAATAGAGAATAATATCTTTTAGATTGATTTTATTTCATAATGTTAAATTGAACAATGACTTAATCAACGCTGGTATAATTGTTTTCTCATGCATCTCATTCATTCAGTAAAGGTTACAATACACTAAATGATCGCTTCATGTAGGGCTGTACTCTCTAAAAAAATATATTAGTTGACAGGAAGGCATGTTTTACACTTTTTACCATTATTCGGGTGTTATCTTGCGGAGATAATGGTAGGGTATGAAAAGGTGTTCACTACTGAATCCCTGAAATATGATACACGTGAAGACTATAGTAAACCATTGCACTAGAAAAGGTTACATTCCACTGAGAAACGGCCGAAACAAAAAGTTGCAAAAACAGTCGATTTTGATTTGTGTCAAGTTCTTTCTTGCATTGTAAATGACATATCTTTTTTATTGCATAAATCGATTACGCTTAGAATGGCCTTTAAGAAAAGGTATGGTTATGAGGGTCTCTATGTGCAAAATGTTGCATTTATTTTCGCTCAAAGTTGTCGCTTTTACATTGAATTATATAGGAAAACTATTTAGTGTATTATGACCTAAATAAAGTTTGTCACGTTCCGTTGACGTCACGTCCGTAAAAGGCTAAAAAGCTGATTCGGTGTCATAAACCGATAGTACGGTGTAATTTTACCGTTCTAATTCAAAGAAATAGCGGTCATTTAATTTAGCGATAATTACTTTCAACAAGTCATAAACTCTGATAAATTTTCTTTAGAAGATACACCCACAATTATCCCCGGAAAAAAAACCTTCTCAACACCTTATAATTTGTTTACTCGCAGCGGGCCGCTTTTATAATATCATAGACAATTACCGCTTTCAGACGCTTTAAATGTTGCAAATCAGTCCATGTTTTGCCATTAAAGCTGATCACTAATCCTCTTATCGCCTTCTTATAAAAACACTCGCCAGCTTAAGATTGTTTTAACACTTAATCAGCGATACAGATCAATTGACTTTGTCACGCACTAATGCGTTATGCATGCAGACGATAATTGCTAATAATACACATTGTTATTGTTAATGTCACCTGTTTAAAGTGATATTATGGGCATCTAACAGTTTATAGCTGGCTATCGCAACCGTTGTTTATTTTTGGTATTTTCACTTCATATACAATGTACACTTATATTTGTTAATTCAGCATCAACATACTAAAACACTATCCCGGAGAGAGAAAAAAAATGCATTTGAATATCAACCGTCTTTTCGTTAAACAACTGATCATGCATGTACGATGTGAACCTAAATTTAGTTTTAGTGCAGATTCGTTCATACGACACAAAGACACAATTTTGTTTTACGGATCATTTCGGCTTAGAGGAGTGGGTTAGTCATGTGAAGTAACGAATATAAAATATATTTTTAATTAACAACTGGTATCAAAATGAGTTGCAGACAATTGGTCTTTTAATGCAATCAAAATGAAAATTCAATAATAATGGTAAAACAATTTTACATACCGGTCATGGATGCACAAATTGTTTGTTTACTCGCAGCGGGCCGCTTTTATAATATCAAAGACAATTACCGCTATCAGACGCTTTTACCGCAAAATAGACAGACACATGATGTGCTGTGTTTTTAATTTTCGCGACTCGAGACGACTCGAGACAACCGACGCGTGACCGTTGATTTCAGGTCAAACATGAATTTCGGAGTGGAATGTAGTGGCCGTTGGCCGTTATGGACAGGTGGCCGTTGAATTCAAGTGTAATATAGAGTGTTTTTCGTCGGGGGGATTCCAGACTGACCGTTGTCTGCAGGTGACCGGTAAATTCAGGTGGCCGTTAGGTCAGTTTTGACTGTATATCTTTGCAATCAATCTGTTGCGTACGTATGCGGATTCATGTAGCGAAAGTACGCGAGGTTAAGACAGACCCGGCATCGTTGCGCGGATCGATGCCGCGTGCCTCGGGGATACGCCGCGTGAACACACGCCGCCGCCGAGTACTAATGTTCCGGCCGTGGCGTGACCGAGGATTATGTTTGTTTCGTGTTGGCTGTACTGTACATCGACCCTTAATAGATCGCTTCACAAACATAGAACATATTATACAGACAAATCGACAGACTGACACACAGGAGGACGCCGTCTCTACAGGGCAATAATGAGAAATTATATCTTCAATTCTTTGTTAAACATTTTTAGAGCACACAGTGTGCTTGTGTATGTTGTTTATGAGTTTTAAGGAGTCTTTTCTCTGTATCATGTACAAACAAATACAATTGTAAATACAAAAAACACAAATGTTAAGATAAATAGGTTTAAAAATATTGAAAATGTCACCAACTGTTCCTGAGCTGTAAGATATTTGTACCAACATTTTATTAACCTCGGTTTACCCCTTTTATAAGGAAACTGTATTTAGAGAGTCGCTAAATGATGAAGAAACAAGAGCTGTCACCATAGGATGACTTATGCCCCCCTATAAATGCTTGATAGAAGTTATGAGCTTTTTTCAAAACCTAAACGCAGATTTTGTAACCTAAACGCGGACCCTAAGTTTCAAGGTCAAGGTCACAGGGGTAAAAATTTGTGTGCGTATGGAAAGGCCTTGTCCATATACACATGCATACCAAATATGAAGGATATATCTCAAGGGACATAGAAGTTGATGAGCATTTTTCAAAACATAAACGCAGATTTTGAAACCTCAACCCGAACCCTAACTTCAAGGTCAATGTCACAGGGGTAAAAATTGTTGTGCATATGGAAAGGCCTTGTCCATATACACATGCATACCAAATATGAAGGTCATATCTCAAGGGACATAGAAGTTATGAGCATTTTTCAAAACCTAAACGCAGATTTCAAAACCTAAGCGCGGACCCTAAGTTCAAGGTAAAGGTCAGAGGGGTAAAAATGTGTGTGCGTATGGAAAGGCTTTATCCATATACACATGCATACCAAATATGAAGTTTTTATCTCAAGGGACATAGATGGTAATTATGAGCATTTTTCGAAACCTAAACGCGGACCCTTAGTTCAAGGTCAAGGTCACAGGGGTAAAAAATTTTGTGCATATGGAAAGGCCTTGTCCATATACACAGGCATACCAAATATGAAGGTTATTATCTCAAGGGACATAGAAGTTATGAACATTTTTCGAAACCTAAACACAAAGTGTGACGGACAGACAGACGGACGGACAGACGGACAGTCCGATCACTATATGCCCCCTTTTCTTCGAATGGGTGCATAAAAATTTGGAGAAAAGGAAATTGCTATAAAAGCAGTCATTTGGTACATTGTAATTACAGAAATATCAGTACAATTCATGAGGCTTTCACATAGTTTAATTATGTATAATACTTTGCAATCAGTGGAAGTTGAAATTGGGAATTTGTTTTTCAATTGGGAAAAAAAACAACCAGATTAGCTTTGGGAACGGATATTCAGACCTGTGGCATAGGATGGAAAAGGCCTGTATAACAACTGATTATAATTTATCCCAAGTCTCTTGTAAACAAACATTGTTTTTTAGTGCGAATCATTTATTTACAGCTGCTATCAGCCAACTGCAGTTTAAAGTCATTTTCTATGGATACCAATAATTTAATGCTTTATATGTCTTTGGAAGTTATATATACACATGCCTTCACTTAGAGAAATTAGCATACAAATACATAATACAAGATAAAGGGTGATGGGAATTATAAAATGTTGTGATCTTTTCTCACCAGCAGCAAACAGCTTACCCTGTCGATTGTTAATGCCCTGATATATCCCGTTGATAAAGTAAAACCAACCTGGAGCATTTATATAACATGTAAGTTGTGGTTAAGTATAATGAATATTTTAAATGAGACGTTTTAAGGTAGTTTCGTAACTTTAATTATATGCATGGCGTCTACTTCGCTACTAAACACCTGAACTCAATCATAAAAAGCAATCATTAATAATATATTACACCTAAAAAATCCATTAATAAATAGCGCCCAGCATTACGATGGTTCATTTGGTTTGAGCCATATAAACTGCATCACCACTCCTGGTTATAGTATCCAGTGTTTTTTTATGGCCGTTTCGGGGCCGATATTCGGCCCCATTCCCCTAAAAAAAAAGAGTATATATTTTTCCCCCATTTTTTAAAAACAATCCCCTCCAGAAGTAATAAAAAAAATATTTTTTTTTTTTTTTTTTTTTATAGAAAGAACTGTTTCATAATCATGACAAATATATCTCAAATTTATTTCATAAATAACTAACAAAGTATATAACTATAATTTATATGATTTTTAATTATTATAAAGTGTTATATTAAATTAGATAAGTTTTTTCCAAATCAGTGAATTTTTCACATGAATTGCATTTGTCTCCCAAAATGGCCAGGAAAAGGCCTGATGTATCTATATTGTGTCAATATTTGTTGATAAAAACATTCCAATTTGGTCCATTTTATTGAAATGAAATGCTCAAATTTGCCATTTAATCGATTTAAAAAAAACTCAATTCGACTCAAAATGGCTAAGAAAACTGAGATTGTGCACGAAGGCTGAACTGTCTGAAACTAATGTTGAAAAAATCATTGATATATATTTCAGAAAAAGGACAGAGACATTCTGCTGTGAATATTATATTCATACAAACATGTGTATTCATATAATAAATATCATTACAAATAAAAAAGTGAATTTTTAATTTTCCCCTTTCCCTAAAAAACGACGCATTTAAATCCCCTTTGAACGGCCCCCGCCACAATTCCCCTATAAGTGAAAAAAAACACTGGTATCATGTTCCGATTGACAATGTTTTCTATTTGATATCTGCATGAACTGGTACATACAATTACAAAACCACTGTTTTCTGATTACTGATATGATATTGAAAAGGTTGCTTTTATCATCATAATTAATTTGAATCAACTTAGCATGGGGATATTTGTTTACTTTGTATGATAAATAACCTGTTTTGAAATATGTTGTTTTCATCTATTTAAGCCATACACCTTGAAATGAAATTCATGTTAATCAATGCAAATAGATGCTATATTTGAAAGTGTGCAAAATTGCAATTAAATCTAAAGCCTAGTTATAAGCAAGTAATTTTTTATTTTTTTTAAACCGAAAGAAGGATTTCTATATGTATACATCAATTTCAACAAACGCGATTATTTCTAAGTTTTAAAGCGCAATAAATATGGATTTCTACCTTGTAACCACCAGATATATTCTAATTGGCATCGATAAAATTAAATCTATAGCCTAGTTAGCAAGTTATTTATTAATAAAGTAGGATTTCTAGACGTATAAGTCCTTTTCGACAAACGCAATTATGTTTACATTTTAAAGCGCAAACAAAGACGGATTTCTACCTTGTAACCATCAGATATATTCTAATTGGCATAGAAACAATATGTTTCTTATTTATACTTAAATTTACTATGCCATGTTTTTCATTTCAAGGTGTGTGGCTTTAAACCCTTAACATCATATAAATATATTATAGGAACGAATATTCATTATTCAATACCAACAGATGTTCATTGTTCAACTGTCAGTGTAACAACACATCAATAAATTCCTTGAAAAACAACATGATTTGCAAATTTTGCAGGATAATAATTTACTCTCAACATAACCATCTAAATCATTTTGTATGTATAGTTTGTATACTGAAAGGGATAGTATATAAAGAAAGCATTTCCAAAGACTGAGCTGTGACATGGACCTAAATTTTTGTGACACTCTGGCAAATCAAGATTTATATATGTACCCAGTTACAGTTAACTGCTCACGCGATACCAACACAGATTCTTTTGTGTTCGATGTTTCTGACAGGAGTATTCACTCAGCATATTGCCGAGGCACTTGGCCATAATTCACGGTGTGACACCGCGTCTGTTTCTGCCTTGGCATCGATCCACCGAATCACACCGCTTCTTAACACACGGCCAATCACAGAGAAAAAATATTTACAAATATTTATTGTATACTATAACAAATATTAAATAATTTCCTGATTAACGAATATTAGAAACAGATACAGACAATACGCTGATATGTTTACTTCTACGCGATTGTGTATACATTTCGTCAGCTTCTCTGCATACTTCATACAATTAACAATGGATGCCATCTGTCAAAACAATGATTTTGTAGGTCAGTTAAACCGTATCGAAGAAACTTATACAGTTTAATTTCTGAAACAAGACTTGCTTTAAATATAAAAAAACAATATCTATTTGCATTATTAGAGTTGCTAAAATACACAGTCAATACCAAAATATAACAAGAGCTGTCAGTAGACAGCGTGCTCAACTATTCGAGTGCCTGACAGTACAATGTAAATCATCATGGGGGAAATTGTTCATATTCAACATAAAGGTCAAGGTAATATAGTCATATTCTAAGTGGAAGAGGACCATAATTGAAACATATTGATCGCTTAAGTTTTAAAGAAGTTGTACTTTATAGACGATTCTGAGTTCAGGTATATTTTCCAAAATCTATTGAACATTTATAAAGACATAAAACAAATTAATATGATTTGATTTCAAGTCTGATAGCAATAGATTGGGTGGGATGGTTGGACGGTCCTTTAAAAACAAAATAAATATTTGTGGTTTTTTTTTTGTCCTCTACCGGTGAAACCAGAGGGAACCTATGGTTTGCGCTCTGTCTGTCTGTCAGTCTGTCTGTCAGTCTGTCAGTCTCTCTGTCCGTCACATTTTCTGGATCCTGCGATAACTTTAAAAGTTCTTCATATTTTTTCATGAAACTTGAAACATGGATAGATGGCAATATGGAGATTATGCACGTCATTTTATTTTGTTCCTACGTCAAGAATTCTGGTTGCTATGGCAACAAATATAAACAAGAGCACCGCCTTGCGGGTGCAGACCGCTCATCTATTTTCTTTTTAAAGGTGAAGGGACTCTCATTTTCAATCACAAAGGAGGGAGGGGTGGAGTAAAGAGGGGTGTATAGTGTGGGGTTGTGGACATTTATTACATTATCTTCCAAAAAAGCGAAAAAATAAAAAAAAAATTCGGGGGGGGGGGGGGGGGGTGGTAGGGGGGAAGGGCGATGGGGGGGGGATTTTTTGGGTGCGATGGTTGGACGGTATTTCAAACATAACCGTTTAGTGTGAGGGTGTGGTGGTAATTTGTGAGATGATCTTAACAAAATTAAAAAAAAAAAATTGAAGGGGGGGTGGGGTGGGGGGGGTGGGGTGGGGGTATAGTGTGAGGGTGTGGTGGTCATTTGTGAGATGATCTTAAAAAAAAAAAAATAGGGGGGGGAGGGAAGGTGGGGGGGAGGCGGGGAGGGCACGGGGGACGGTTTGGGTGGAGTCTATTGTGGTATGTCAGGTAAGAGTAGTTTCGTCAAAGTATCAATCAAATCTAATCATAAATAAAGAAATTATGGCAATTTTAGCAAAATTTAATAATTTGGCCTTGAGAGTCAAGGTCATTCAAAGGTCAAGGTAAAATTCAACTTGCCAGGTACAGTAACCTCATGATAGCATGAAAGTATTTGAAGTTTGAAAGCAATAGCCTTGATACTTCAGAAGTAAAGTGGATTGAAACACAAAATTTAACCATATATTAAAAGTTACTAAGTCAAAAAAGGGCCATAATTCCGTAACAATGACAACCAGAGTTATGCAACTTGTCCTTTTACTGTACCCTTATGATAGTTTTTGAGTGTTCCAAGTATGAAAGCAATAGCTATGATACTTTAGGGGTAAAGTGGACCAAAACATAAATCTTAACCAAATTTTCAATTTTCTAAGTATAAAGGGCTCATAATTCTGTCCAAATGCCAGTCAGAGTTACATAACTTTGCCTGGACGGTCCCCTTATGATAGTTAATAAGTGTTGCAAGTATGAAAGCAATAGCTTTGATACTGTAGGAATAAAGTGGACCTAAACACAAAACATAATCAAATTTTCATTTTTCCAAGTATAAAAAGGGCACATAATTCTGTCAAAATGCCAGTCAGAATTACATTACTTTGCCTGCACAGTCCCCTTATGAAAGTTAGTAAGTGTTGCAAGTATGAAAGCAATAGCTTTGATGCTTAAGTAATAAAATGGACCTAAACACAAAACTTAACCAAAATTTTCAATTTTCTAAGTATAAAAAGGGCACATAATTCTGTCAAAATGCATGCCAGTGTTATCTAACTTTGCCTGCCCAGTCCCCTCATGATAGTAAGTAAGTGTAACAAGTTTGAATGCAATAGCATTGATACTCACTGAGAAAAGTGGACCTAAACGCAAAACTTAACCAAAATTTTCAATTTTCTAAGTATAAAAAGGGCACATAATTCTGTCAAAATGCACGCCAGAGTTATCTAACTTTGCCTGCCCAGTCCCCTCATGATAGTAAGTAAGTGTACCAAGTTTGAATGCAATAGCATTGATACTTTCTGAGAAAAGTGGACCTAAACGCAAAACTTAACCGGACGCCAACGCCAACGCCGACGCCGACGCCAAGGTGATGACAATAGCTCATAATTTAAAAAAAAAAAATAGATGAGCTAAAAAATTACTGACAATGGTGGAGTTTCACCCGTAGGGGACAATATTGCTTGGCAATCTCTTTTTGACCATGTTTCAAAAAAAAAAACTTTTTTGGTGTGGGGGGGGTGTGGAGGTTGGGGGGATGGAGAGGATGGTATAATGTGGGTGGGTGGTAATTTTTTTAAGATTTCAAAAATAAAAAATAAAAGAAGAAATTTTTTTTTCGAGGGGGGCTTCTGGGGTGGGGCATTGGGGATGTTTGGATGGAGTCCATTGTGATATGTCAGGTAAGTGTTGTTTTGTCAAAGTATGAATCAAATTTGATCATAAATAAAGAAGTAATGGCAATTTAAGCAAAAATTATTAATTTGACCTTGAGAGTCAAGGTCATTCAAAGGTCAAGGTCAAAATTAACTTGCCAGGTACAGTACCCTCATGATAGTAAGAAAGTATTTGAAGATTGCAAACAATAGTATCAATACTTTAGAAAAAGTGGATCTAAACACAAAATTTAACCAAATATTCAAAGTTACTAAGACAAATAAGGGCCATAATTCCGTCAAAAAGCCAACCAGAGTTATGCAACTTGCCCTGTACAGTCCCCTTATGATAGTTAGTGAGTTTTCCAAGTCTGAAAGCAATAGCTATGATACTATAGGAGTTAATTGGACCAATACAAAAAACTTAACCAATTGTTTAATTATCTAAGTATAATTACACTTAATTGTCCCAAATATCAACGCAAATTTTTTTTAGAGTTCTCTAATTGATTAAGAAATCTTACACTTGAAAATTATCATAACCCACTGTTTAGCAAGCACGGCATGATACTTATTTCATGTAAAACCCTTTCCAATATCAAGTCCATTTGGTGTCAAAAGCATTAACAACTATAATTGAAACATATGTCGCCGGATCAGGATTACATTGAACGATTTCCAGTAAGTTTATTTTTCTCAAAATATTGACCCTTGTTGCAACAGTTTGCAAATAATTAACTTCATACGAAGAATACTATCAGAATAGCAAACAGTTTGGATCATGATGAGACGCCTCGTTCTGTGGCGTCTCATCTTGATCCAAACTGTTTGCAAAGGCCTTCAAAATTCGGTTCCAGCACTGAAAGAGTCAGACCTCACATAAATATTACTTACAAAACATTTTTTCTTTAGTTTTCTACATGCAAGCTATTACCATGAGATTTTGCAATTATTATTATTATAATTGTCGTTGTTGTTGATGATCATGATGACATTGCTTCTTGGTCATTAAATTTGTATTTAAGTATTCTTGGAAGTTACAAAATCACATAATTATGGTAACTATCATTTATTATTCTATTACCGTAAATTTGCGGCCATAAGTCGACCTAAAAACGCTCCTAAAATTGACTTTAAAAGTCAACTCGACTTATGGATGAGGTACTAAATAAAAATAAAAACATTTCTGTGCCGTTTTTTTTTAAAGTAATAAATCTCCGAAGCGGAGAAATGATGACTGTTTACTGTAAGCCCGACTCGTCTTTTAATTAAATGTCCGCCGATAACAAAATACTCATGTTTACATTGGTTTTTGAATTCATTAATCTTCGTAATAAGTCCAAATAAAAACATGTAAAAATAACTACGAAAATATTAAACATTTGTGACATACAGTAAAGTGGCGAAAATTATACATAGCAATTTGTCTATCGATACATCGTCCGTTGTCTGCTAAGAACAATAGAAAATCGACTGCTGACACTTGTACCCATTTCAATTTAACCCGTGTAAATACAAACTGTCAACAGGTGCAGGTGTCTTTATGCCACTAATTATCGCTTCTCGGCCTTTTGACTAAAATCAAAGTGTAAAGTGTAGTGTTGGCATCCTTTCGATCATTTGTCTTTATTGCGTTACGCCTAAAATAGTTATCCGTTAATGATATGCACAACGGTTCTGCTACAAACTACTTCTGACCAATCAAAAATAATTACTCGATCGTTGGATACGCCTTTAACCAATCGCTATTGTTCAACTTCACATTGTATATTTTTTGATTGGATGAAGGTGTGGTTTCGTTGATTTATTCACAACTGTCCCACAATTAATGCATAATCGTTTCATAAATAAATAGATCTTATCTGAGTGAAGATTTCATTCATTGTTTGATTATAATAATATTACGCACTCACCCTGGATTATTAAAAAGTGTAATTGGACATATTAAATACACAATTACTTTCGATTATCTGCTAAGTATTATTAGATAAGACGTTTTTCCAGAATGCAGAAAATATTCCTCGGGTATCTCGTGATTTACGAATATGTATCGAATAGCGAGCGATGCGAGTGTTGGTAAATTCACGTGTTTCACGCATAATGGCAAAAGCGTTGTTGATTATTTGAGAGCAAGTTACAATTATTTTGACCATATAATGAATTTCTGCGTTCAAGATTTTACAGAATTTTCACACCAATAGCACTAACATTTGAATACAAAAACATCTGCTCATAATATAAACGCTGAAAGTTATTACATTAAATGGGATAATAATTTTAATTTGTGAAATATATATTAAGTTCGAAATAATGAATGATATGTTATTATGATTTTGAACAATAAAATATATTTTTCGTGATAATTAGTAATTGAAACGTTGAATGTATCGTTTTAAATATATTCTTATTATTAATATCCCAAAAAATGTCAACTGCCGGTACAAAAGCCCTCAGAACCATGACTAAAACGTCACTTAAACATGTCCGAGATATTGAGGAAATTTACCCCCCGACTTATGGCAGAGTCAAGGCAAAAAACCAAGTTATCCTAGCCACATTATACCCCTCGACTTATGGCCGAGGTAGACTTATGGCCGCGAATGTACGGTAATCAATGACAAAAAAAAGTTGTCATCCTCCTTCAACCCCCCTCCCCCCTTCACCGTTGTAATTATTTATTGAAAAACATAATTCTCAATGTTCATTATTGGTATATGCAATTTTATTATAATCTAATAAATAAATAAGAAATATAAAAAAACAAGATGTGTTTGTGAAACACAATGTCCCCTTACATGATGTTTGACCTTGAAGGATGACCTTGACCTTGTGAAGGATGACCTTGACCTTGACCTTTCACCACTCAAAATTTGCAGCTCCATGACATACACATGCATGCCAAATATCAACTTGCTATCTTCAATATTGCAAAAGTATTCATAAAATAAGCGATTTGGGCCACATAAATTTGACCTCTGACCTTGAAGGATGACCTTGACCTTTCACCACTCAAAATGTGTAGCTCCATGAGATGCACATGCATGCCAAATATCAAGTTGCTATCTTCAATATTGCAAAAGTATTCATAAAATGAGCGATTTTGGCCACATATATTTGACCTCTGACCTTGAAGGATGACCTTGACCTTTCACCACTCAAAATGTGCAGCTTCATGAGATTCACATGCATGCCAAATATGAAGTTGCTATCTTCAATACAGCAAAAGTTATTGCAAAATGTTAAAGTTGGCGCAAACAGACCAACAGACCAACAGACAGGGCAAAAACAATATGTCCCCCACTACTATAGTGGGGGACATAAAAACAAAAACTCCATGAATACATGTATATTCCGCACCTTCTACAGTTACCCTTATAAAATGAATTCCATTCGAATAAATTATAATTAATAGCTGAATGAAAGTGATGCAAGAAAGTAGTATCTATATATGAATAAAATGTCCACATACATGTGTATAAATGTGAGTGACTATTACATAATTTATACAATAGACAACACCAATCATAATGTTTTGAAGAAATGATCAGTTATTGAGATTGATGATTAAAAGAAAGCTTTTATGGCCTAACTACTTACTACGCAATCATTAACAAAGCCAAGCTATTAACATAATATGATTTATATCGATGAATCAAACAAGTAATGCATCATCAGAGACAATCTTTATTTTATACAACCAAAAACCATTTAACAAAATATTAAAACAACAAGAAATGTGTCCCCACGACACGGATGCCCCAACTGTAACTTTGTCACTATATAAAAGCATAACTGTGTACCGGTATATGTTTGTGAGATATACATCGCCTTTATTTTATTAAACTATCAATTGCTGCATAACAGATGTTCAATAACTAAATTTTGTTGTTTGTTACATATGATATCTGCTGCAGTTTGTAGATGTTTTTTTTCCTGCCAATTCTTTGCATGCAAATAACAGGAATGCACATATCTTCTTGTCAACTGTAGAAATTATTTTTTTCTTATACTTACTAGTTTTTGGCCTGGCATGGCCCATGTCGAACTTGGCCTAGAGATCATCTAGATAAAACTTATGACCAAGTTTGGTGAAGATCGGATGAAAACTACATGAATTAGAGAGCGGACACCATGCTGAATGTTTAAAACACACTAAGTGACCCCGTGACCTAGTTTTTGGCCCGGCATGGCCCATATTTGAACTGGCATAGACATTACCATGATACAACTTCTGACCAAGTTTGGGGAAGATTGGATGAAAACTACTTAAATAAGAGAGAAGATACCATGATGAATGTTTGAAACGCACTAAGTGACCCCGTGAACTAGTTTTTGGCCCAGCATGACCCATGTTTGAACTTGGCCTAGACATTATCTAGTACAACTTCTGACCAAGTTTAGTGAGGATTTGATGAGAACTACTTGAAACAGAGAGCGGACACGAAAAGTGTGCCGGACAGACATACAGACAGACATACAGACAGACCGACAATGCGAAAACTATATGCCGCACGTTGGGGGCATAAAAAGTCGTGTTCTTACTGCAACTCTTTATAATGTTCAATGTTAGGTTTAAAGGGAGACAAATCAAATTCAACAAATAAATTAACCATGCTCTGGAAAAACAGGGCCTAATAATAAAATGCATGTAAGTAAAATGCAGTCCCAGATTAGCCTGTGCAGTCTGTATAGGCTAATCATGGACTACACTCTCTGCCAAATCTGGATTTTTGCTTAGAAGGGACTTCCTTTAAATGAAAAATACCATAAAAGCAGAAAGTGTTGTCCCTGATTAGCCTGTGTGGACTGCACAAGGTGATCTAGGACGACACCTTAAGCATATGCATTTAACCCTGTTTTCCCAGAGCAAGGCTCAAATAAGCCTACAATCCAATACTAAATTGTAACCTACAATCCAATACTAAATTGTAACTTACAATCCAATACTAAATTGTAACCTACAATCCAATACTAAATTTTAACCAACAATCCAATACTAAATTGTAACTCAAGCGAACACTTTTAATAAAGATTCAGCATCATTGAATATGCCATCCCAGAGAGCAACTAGGGTAATGTACCTCAATCAATTTAAGCAATGTATTATTTCATTTAACATTTATTCTCAGACAACCTTACTTTGAATACAATGTGATAATCAGGTATTTGTTCTTAAATACTGAACTTAATACAATATTGGCCTGTTTACAAGCAAATCTACTGTGTATGTTATATACCTGAGTGCATTATACCTGTTCATTTATTATAATTAACTGAGTTTCACAGCTAAAACAACAATAAATAATGATAAACTTTTAACTCTGTATATTAAAGTACACTTTTAAGTGTTGTTTAACAATGCTTTAAAATTCAATACTTTAATTTCAAGCATGTTTTATTGATTAATACGCCAGACTGCCGTCACAAACAATAACATAATACTTTCCTATTAAAAACATCGCAACACCATTTTGAAAGGTTTCCTAAAATTAGTTTGTAGTTTACCCACTGCTTTAAAAGGGGTCATCAATTAAGGTAAACGTAATATGATTTTTCTGTTTTAGTGAACATTATCAATGTTTGGATCATTAGTGAAAATGAAAAAAAAAAACTGTCAATTTAATTGCATAGTGTTTCCACATGTTAACTATGTGTAATGGGCATTAAAACGAATTTAATAGCTTAGTATCATGTCTATGAATAGTCATGCTCGAGTCTAACAGTGATAAAAATACCAATAAAGTAATACCTTATATAAAAATATCTAATAAACATTCCACAAATCTTAAAACAAGTTCTGAATAATTTAAACATAACATATTTGCAAAAAAAACAGCCATATATTATGTTTATGGTTGCTATGGCATTTTAAATATATTGACCTATATTTTTTATCATCAAATTTTCAACAATCTCATCAAAGGTTTCTTGGATAAATGCAAAAAAATAAACATGTTGTAAATTTTATAAACACAATAAAACCAAATAGCAAGCATAACTTGGGGAAATTACTACAGCACTTAAATCAAATAAATAATAGAAAAATACATTTTCTGTCTAATAGTTTCCACTTTAATTGTACTGAGACACGAAAATATTTTATTTATTACCAAATTTCACATTAACATGAGACTAAGCAATGATAAATGTCACACCTTGACGAAATTGAGGCGCAAAAAAGAAGAAGACATTCTTCAACAATTCACTATCTAGTCTTATTTAACATCTTCAATAGAAATATTAGATGGTCTGATTACACGCCTCGCTTCACGCCCAAACATAACATCCAAGGTATCTATTTACAATCCCATTTTAATCCAGACATAAACTCCCCACCCTGCAGAAAAAAATTAAATTTCAATAAATTCTCGAATCCTTCGAAAAAACTTTTTTCAACCACTAAAAACTTTTTGCTAAAAACAGTCCCTATGTAACTTTTTTTTATTATTTCTTTTAATCATTTAATGTTATACAACCTTTTGAGTACCAGCAGGTGATATAAATAGGTGAAACTGGTATACATTACGATGATAAGAATGACAACTTTTTAAAAACGTTTTGGTTGGTTGCACCAATGCCCATGTTAGCAGTGTTTCATTGCAGCAGCTATGATTGCTAAAGCCCATTCACGGCGCTTGTCGAGCACTGTTGAGCCTGTCGCATACCGTAGACGGATACTTCGCAGTTCAGTGTCATTTATAATAAATAAACATTGTTGATGGATGCCACATACCAAATCTTATGACACTCTGTGCTGATATCAAATTATGCCTGCCATTTAAGGATCATAGGTCAATAATGAAATAAAGACAAGAATTTTACAATCTAGAACACATAACCACATAATGCATACCAAAATACAGTATCAAGCAGGGCTCACGCTGGGCTCAAATTTTAGTGACTTCTCTCTTCCCCGGCGAAATGTTGTTCATGATTTCATGAACACTTCAAGCCAATCAAGAATTGTTCATGAACGGTTCTGAAAAAGTTCCTGAGCTTGGTTCATGAACTTTTGGACATGAACTGTTCTTAAGACATGTTCATGAACTGTTTATGAATTATTGTTGAACATTTCAAAGTTCATGAACAGTTCTTCATCTAACCATAAATACTTAGTGATGAACATTTCATGCACAAGTATTTCTTATGTCTTTTCTGAGACAGACTTTAAGGATCCATCATGAATAATTCATGAATTCCTTTGTGCTAGATGTTTCATACATATTTTTGAAAGTAATATTGAAATGTCTAGCATACAAATCTTGTAGATTTGTGAAACCTGTGAAGTTAGTATGAATATGCATAGTACTTTCACCACTGTAAGTTAGAGTTCTTGACCTGTTCTAGAGAATTTTAAGAACATTTGTACAAGAACTGTTCAAGAACTGCCTTCAGGAACACTTCAATAACTTTTTAAGGACCTTTCCTGTTCTTGAATTATTCTTAAACTATTCTTGAACACTTTAAGAACTTTTTTGAACAACATGTTTCCTTCTGATGTTCTTAAACAGGTCTACACAATGTTTTTGAACGTATGATGGACTTTTTAAGAATCCAATATGTTCTTAAAAGGATCTGTCATTGTTCTTGGAAGACTTAAAAGACAAGTTTAAGAACGTTTTAAGGACATCTTATTTCAAGAACAGTTTAAGATGATATCAAGAACTCAATGTACATTGCATTGCTGTTTTTACAAAGAAAGAATATTGTGTGCACAGGAAGTTGAAACGGAAGGCACATGGTTTATGTTATATTTGAAAATGTAAGTCTTTAATAAATTACCGGCTGAACTGATCAGCCATTGGTTCCATTTCAAGTTCTTTGGCACTGTAAGTGTAACCATTTCAGGGAAACCATTGATTAGTAAATGATTCTTGAACTGAAAATGAGACTATTCATAATCTTTTCAATAAATGAATTATTCATGAACATATAGTGCAAAGTTGTATTATGAAATTTAAAGAGTATTATCAAACCACTTGTATCTCAGTTATTAGTGTTATATTTAAATTATTGTTATATGTTGCTATCAATATGTTAAGTGCTAATACAAGACTTGTTTCTTCTTATCCTGACCTGTTTGTTGAGCTTTAGTAACACTTATGATAACCTTTGCATAAATTGACAAATTCTTGTTCATGAATAGTTCATGAACACTTCATGCCACCTCAGTTCATGAACTCTTGAAGAACTATGGTTCATGAACTATTTACTTACAGTTCGTGAACAGAAAATGAGCCATTGAAAAATAGAAGGAAAATGTTCATGAACTGTTCATGAACAGCAAAACCCTGAAGAATTTTTCAAGAATTGTTGTTCATGAACTGTTCAAGAACACTTCATGTCATTGATGTTCATGAATAGTTCATGAACATTTCATGCCATAATGGTTCAAGAATAGTTAATGAACACTTCATATTCATTAATGTTCATGAACAGTTCATGCACTAAAATTTCAAGAACTTTTCACAGACGTGGCTCATTTTCTGTTCACGAACTATTCATGAACAATTCATGAACTCAGTTCATGAACAGTTCATGAACTGTTCACGAATTATTCGTGAACTGCAGAACAACATTTCGCAGGGGTAGCTTATCTATTTTAAATCCGTGCACATTAAATTAATTATGATTTAAATATTATTATGATTGTTCTTTTAAATTTCTTTGACTAACTAATCATTTTAAAAAGATTTTGATTTGAAGATGCGTATCAACTCGGCGTCATTTCGCGGATTGTGGCTTGCCTCGGCATGTCTCGGCGGACAGATGCGAAGCTTCGCGGCGAAATGCGACTTGCCGCCGCATACTGACGCGGCTTCAATGGCCGACTCGGCATCGACACGTTGCGCCTTGCCGCCGCGAATCGCGAAATATGTTTGTTCCGCGTTGGCTGTACTGTATGTGAAACAAATTTAAAAATTATTAGCGTATTTGCAGAGACCACTCGGCCATCCGCGCTCATGTTATGAGGGAGTGTAATTTTTACTCTATATAAGCAATCCTCCAAGTTTCACAAAATATAACGACAACAACAGAACTATCCAAATTATTCAACTGTTTGGCGTTGCAGGTTTTTAAATCATCAAAAGATGCATATAATAGATATTTTAGAGCATGCTAAATGTTCAGTATTACTGTTTCCTCACACATATCATAATATAAACGAATATTTGCGAATCTGAAACAACTTTTTTTATTTTGTCAATTTACCAAAACGTGAAAAGGCCCCTTTAAATTGATAAATTGATTGGTGGTGTGGTGGTCAAGTGGTAACACACTGGTCTACCAATCCAGAGGTGCCCGGTTCAATTCCTGGCCAGGGCACTGGAAATTTTAGAAATGCTTCAAGTGTTTCCCACCCAACTAGAGATGTACTGGTATGAAACCCAGGTAATTCTCGCATGTATCAGTGCTATACACTGAGCACGTAAAAGAACCAAGGGATCTATTCGCAAGGAGCTAGGGTATTGCACCCAGATTCCTTGTATCTCAATACTGTCTCTTCTGTATACATGCTGTCTCTTCAGCAAAAGAACTAAAAAAAAGGACCCCATTGGAAATAATTGCTTGCACTTTCATGGGCTATCCTGGACGGCAAGGTCAAAATTAAAAAAAAAATAAATAAAAAAAATATATAAACAAAGATTGATCAGCTCCTCTTCTACCCTAGTGAGTTCAGGTAGTTCAGCTGTTTTTACCTTGGCTGTCCTATGAAAACCTGCACAAGTGCTATGTGACAAGTATTGTTCAAAGGTTTTGCTGATGACGTGGTGCCATAATGGTTGCAAAGTTGTTATGTCTGGTTTTCAGAATATAGTATAAAAGTTTAAACAGTTGTACTTGATAGATGTAGGATTTGTGCGCCGTCTTTCTACTGACAAGTGCCATGTTTGTTTTTGTACTGCTATGACATATATAAAGTACTCATTGTTCAGTTATTGTTTCTTTTTGTACTGAGTATTAGTTGTTCCATATAAGTATTACCGGTAATTATTTTCTAGTCAATCCCAGGAGTCTATAAGTATAAGTTGTTTCATATCAGTATTAATTACTTTCTAGTTGATCAGTTACTGTATTAGTTGTTCCATAATTTAAAATAATTATTTTCCAGACAATATTTATATTTCTCTTGTACTTTTTGTGTGTTGTAACATTTTATAATATACATGTTTAGATACATATTTTTCATGTAATGCTAGAAGTAATTTGACACATATTTTGATATATATTATATTAGGCTAATTAACATAGTGAAAGTTCTAGTACATAAAATGTGAATATTTCATTTAAGAAATAGTGTTATGAAAAGCATGTGCTGCATTTCATTTGATATTCAGAGAGAGTTATAGAGATATGAATAATAGTAATACTAGTCTGATAGAGTGAAGTCTGCAGTATTCTAAATGATGGGTTGGATATAATATGATAAACCTGTATTTCAGCCGCATCACGGGAAAAAGGACTTATGGGTGACTGTGACCAGTTTGGATCAAGATCAGTTCAAGCACTGTCTGATCAGGATCCAAAGTGTTCGCTTAACATCTTTAGAAGTACTGACTGAATGTTGAACAGTTTTGATCCTGATCAGACTGCTCTTTTGGAGCCAAAATGGTCGCAATTGCCCTAAGGTCCTTTTTCCTGTTACGCGGATCAATTTTGTTTCATGATTGATACAAATTATCATGATATAAAGCAAGTCTGTTGTATAAAAAGTAGTTTTTAATGTGCATATTCCACCCATGGATGAAAGTTAGAAAGCTGGTTGTTTAAGCTATTAAATAATGTCAAAATTGTTATAGTCTCTTTTTTTTTAAGTCAAAGGCATGCTTTATTTGTTATAAACATACATATGATATACACTCAACCAAAGTTTTGTTTACACCTATTAATTTTAGCTCGATTGCATCGAAAGCCTAAGGCTTATATAAACGCTCTCGAGTCCGTTTCCTGGGCCTAGAACCAGTACTTGGTGTCTTTGGTGGAGATCTAAAGAACGCTCCCACGGTGGGGATCGAACCTGTGACCTCCCGATCGCTGGGCGGACGCCATATCCATTACACCACTGCTACCTATGTTTAAACCAAAGTTTAACGATCACTATACTACAATACACACCTGGCGTGTTTAGTCTATATTGAAGTAATATACATGCAAATGTGCTTTTACCTATAAATATATATAAAAGTATGTTTATTATTATTAAACAAAGCTTCTACAACAGTGTAATGAGATATATAAAACACTTAAATGTTACTGCAAGTATACATACGGTTAAATTGGCTGAGATTTTACATTTTCAAAAATAAAATAAAAATTCAGCTTAGACAGTTTTATTTTTATTGTTTTGGTCGACTGCTAACTTTTTTATGCTTTTATATTTATTTATCCCCACGTCTCAATTTTTTTGAAAAATTTCCCGTAAAACAAATAATAAAATTTTTTTGGCCTAACTGTAAAAAAATCATGCTCTAAAATTAATTCTTTTTAAAATTTGCATAGCTGCTTGCTTGTTAAAATCTTAATATGAAACTGTTTAAAATGAATTACTCTATATTGGATACATAATGATTTATATTGCACAGCAATGGCCTAAAATAACAAACATGAGAGAAAGGCGGAAGAACAGGAAAAGGGATAAATACAGAATCCTCCCTAAATCTACAGGATACAAAGCATTTAGTTGTAGTTTCATAAAAAGAAATTTATTTAGAATTACTGCTGAATAAGTAAAACACTGAATATTCAAAAAATAAAATGACTTTGTCATAGGCCATGACATTCTAACACGGCCCTGCAGAATCAATTTCCCTATTTGTTCAGCCAAATTGATCCTAATAATAACCAACCAAATGAATACACATAAGCTTTATTTCATCACTTTTTAGCACATCTTTATTTGGTTGGTATTTTAGAGTGCAATGTATTTCAATAATTATTACTTCATGCAAAATGTACCGGGGTAGTAAACAAACATACCAGTGCTGAACTGGGATTCCAAGATCCTTTTAGCATCATTCAATATATCTGCATGTTTATCAAGAATGAAATAGTATTATGAATAAAAATATCAAGTAAGCATTTTATATGGGCACAAAACATTTTAGCGCTTGGCAAGCCTTGCCTCTGTTGCTAAGCCTCATGTCACTGCATCTTGTTAAAATACTCACCTTAAATTATATAAAATGGTCATGCAGTTTAGAAATAATGTATACGTCTATCCTTTTTTAATACTTGATGAGGATAAAATATTTCTTACAACTTAAAAGTCAATCATAGTGATGTATCATATTTCAGACGCATTAGCCTCAGGTAGGGAAAGAGAGTTTAAAACTATCATACCAAGATATGTTTTCAATCCAAGTTGATCCCAGATACAACTTTACCTTTACAGGGCAACAGACATACATGCCATACGTCCCGATCTCGGCGGGACAGTCCCGCTTTTAGGCCCTTTGTCCCGCCGTCCCGATATGCGACGATTTGTCCCGACATTCGTAAAAAATGATGTAAGGTCTATAGATTCCCAATAAAATTCGCTATTCAAGCTCTGTTTCGCTAACACTTACCCCCGCTAATCCCTTTATTGCCCCCAATTAACAATCCGATTCTACTTATCGTGTGTACCAGTGTTGTTTATGACACCTTATCAGCAATTTATCGGCTTATAATTGATTTCATCAGGCATTCACACCATGGTGGTCTTCAAGATAGTGGTCGCTTATTGCTATCGATAGTTGTATCATAATGAAATAAATGTTTAAAATGTGTTTATTTTTGTATTTGTTTGACACGTTTTGTAAAATTAACTCTACGTCATTAATGAGTCTTTTACATTCAATGTTTAGTTCATAAATAGCGGGATAATCCGAATGTGCAATAAACCAAAATCGCAACAAACAGTCCAATAAGTGATACCAATCCTGTCTAGTGTAATTGGGTGTAATTGTAATAAAAACAACGAGGTGCTATGTATGACAGTTTGACCCTACTCCAATTAAGCTAAAAACCACGAGGTGCTATGTATGACAGTTTGACCCTACTCCAATTAAGCCGCGACAATTGACAAGTAACAAACTGTGCATGGATACATGCTTAAAAAAACATCGCAACAAACAGTAAAAGTGGTACCCATCTTGTCTTGTGTTATTGTAATAAAAACAACGTGTTGTTATTCATGACAGTTTGACACTACCCCAATACAGCGCCTGACAATTCACAATTCAGTTTAATATGTGTATATAAGAAGAAAACAAAATATGATTATTAACATTAGAGAAAAATAATTCGAGTAAAGCATCCATAGACTTCTTTAATTTGTCCTTTTGTTTTTGTTGGTTTAAAAACGGTTGAGGCGTTGTTGACAGTTAAAATGAACACAAAGACGGTTTGCTTCCACCAAAAACCTACCTCGGAAATGTGTACGGCCGCGCATTCTGTGTGTAACTGATGTAA